>NC_140025.1:15364257-15569572 GCF_964263955.1 Coregonus lavaretus
TATGCGGATTTTAGAATATTCACATGAAAATCTGTTGCAAATTGGATGGAAATGTAGCTACTGACCCATAATGTGATTGTTCATTTATTTCAGGTGGCAAGTATGTTCCTCGTGCCGTTCTAGTTGATCTGGAGCCTGGCACCATGGACTCTGTCCGGTCTGGACCATTTGGCCAAATATTCAGACCGGACAACTTTGTCTTTGGTGAGCAAATGCTTTGAAATTGCAAATTCATGCTACCATGTCATAGTCGATTTTACCATAGTAATACGCCTAGCCTACATCTCATGGCGTGCTTTTTGTTGTTTGTTTAAAGGACAGAGTGGTGCAGGTAACAACTGGGCAAAGGGCCATTACACTGAGGGAGCAGAGCTGGTAGACTCTGTCCTGGACGTGGTAAGAAAGGAAGCCGAGAGCTGCGACTGTCTTCAGGGCTTCCAGCTCACCCACTCCCTTGGAGGCGGCACAGGCTCTGGCATGGGTACCCTAATGATTAGCAAGATCCGTGAGGAGTACCCTGACCGCATCATGAACACCTTCAGTGTGGTGCCCTCCCCCAAAGTGTCAGACACCGTGGTGGAGCCCTACAATGCCACCCTGTCTGTGCATCAGCTAGTGGAGAACACTGACGAGACCTTTTGCATCGACAACGAGGCCTTGTATGACATCTGCTTTCGCACCCTGAAGCTGACGACGCCCACTTACGGGGACCTCAACCACCTGGTGTCAGCCACCATGAGTGGTGTCACCACCTGCCTGCGTTTCCCCGGCCAGCTCAACGCTGACCTGCGTAAGCTAGCTGTCAACATGGTCCCATTCCCCCGCCTGCATTTCTTCATGCCAGGCTTTGCCCCCCTCACCAGCAGAGGTAGCCAGCAGTACAGAGCGCTGACGGTGCCCGAACTCACTCAGCAGATGTTCGATGCCAAGAACATGATGGCCGCCTGCGACCCCCGCCACGGCCGCTACCTCACTGTGGCCGCCATCTTCCGCGGGCGCATGTCCATGAAGGAGGTGGATGAGCAGATGCTGAACGTGCAGAACAAGAACAGCAGCTACTTTGTCGAATGGATCCCCAACAATGTCAAGACTGCAGTCTGCGACATCCCGCCCCGTGGCCTCAAGATGGCTGCCACCTTCATCGGCAACAGCACGGCCATCCAGGAGCTGTTCAAGCGCATCTCTGAGCAGTTCACAGCCATGTTCCGACGCAAGGCCTTCCTGCACTGGTACACCGGAGAGGGCATGGATGAGATGGAGTTCACAGAGGCCGAGAGCAACATGAACGACCTGGTGTCCGAGTACCAGCAGTACCAGGACGCCACCGCTGAGGAGGAGGGCGAGTTTGAGGAGGAGGGAGAAGAGGATATGGGTTAAACTAAAATCAATTTCAACTGCAATCCATCGCTTTTGTTTCAGGTTGTTCTTTTATTCTCTTTCACTGCACAAGGAGCTGCTGTCAGTGTTTAACCTGTTGTAATTGCAATAAATCTTATCAGCATTTAAAAACTTGTTTGTGTTCCTTTTGTAGATGTACATTTCTGAAAAACAGGAGAAATTGGAAAATAGATCTTCCTTTACTATAGTACAGTTCTTGTCAAGTGCCTTTATAGATCAAGAAGCAGTAAAAGCATAAACAAACACATTTCTACAATACATAATTTGTTAATATAATCTTGAAATGATTCCATCATGTCTTTTTATAGTTGGTTACATTGGGATTATAGCAAAAGAAATGACCTTTTAAATGAATCACACTTGGAAGAAATTGAATTCATGTCATTGGCAATTTAGTGTTATAGGAATTCTATTTTAAGGGACATTGGTTTAATAAAAGCTGCAACATACAAATTGTATGCTTGCTACAAGTCTACGGTCTTGCTCCCTCCAAGTTTGGAGAGGACAATGCATTTTTTATGCTTGGTTTTCACATGCAATGTTACAAATTACTCTTGTTTTGAAGGAAACTTTCTACAGAGAAGTGCTCGGAAGGCATTGGCCAGGAAAAAGGTTGGTCTATATTACAACACAGTGCACAGGGACAACTTGGGTTGGGGAACTTTAAGCTAGACATTGGTGGGCACCATTTTCTACTTCACATTAATTTGCGTCTACATATTAGTTTCTATGTGCAATGGTCTCTTCCATTGTGCAAACTAAAGTACATCCCACTCATGAGATTTTCAAGTAGTACAAATATATGGACTTAAGCAATTGGTGGTGAAGGAGCACTTGCATTCATTTACAAACATTACAGAATACAACTAACAAAATATAGACCTTGGAGATGTTGACGATGAGCAATTGAAAAGGTTGTCAGCATACCACAGTAAGTTTTGTATGGGTAAATAAATATTTTATACCATCACCTGTTTGAGATTTTTTAAATGTCCAATACACACCAAAATTTAAATATCTTATTGTTTGGGAGATTTCACAATTTTGCAGAATGTGGAACTTACTTGAGGGGTTGCTGATCATTAAACTACCTTCAATGAAACTCCCAAACGTAAGTGTTTGTGCCTACATGAAAACATTTGTGTTTTGCTAAAGATCTAAATTCAATGTAGATTGTAGAATCGACTTGGGTTACTGACCATAGAGAATCTTTATTACTTTCAAATTCCTGCATGATGACAATAGATTTCCATTAAACTGACCGTTAAATTAAATAATTTATATAATATATATTAATAGCTATAATCAAAACCTTTTCTTTCTCTCAAAGAATCCATCCACATATAACCTCTGTTAATAATTTCCTTTGAGAAGGGTGGGTGTAGATCTGGACCCTATATCCTGGTCCCATTGCAGATTGTGCTGAAATATACCCAAATCCATTTGGCATTACAACATACAGCACAAACAGATCCGGGACGAGGCTCCACCAAACCCTTCTCCTGCCATCCAAACACATATTACTAGTAGTTCCCAAAACTCAGATGGCTTGTTCCCTTGGTTTAAAGCAATAAAACCCTGTCAAACACAGGTGCCATCAAGCCCAAGCCTCGAGAAACAAGGTTCTTTCCAAATGGCACCCTATTCCATCTTTAGTGCACTACTTTTGACCAGAGCCCTATGGGTCCTGGTCAAAAGTAGAGCACTATAAAGAGAATAGGGTGCCATTCAGGACTTAACCACAGTGATAGTGTGAAGGCAGAATCAACCACAGTGATCTCAATCACTAACCAACTGCCACTAACCACAGACACTTTGATAAGTGTACATACACTACCAGTCAAAAGTTTAGACACACCTATTAATTCAAGGGTTTTTCTTTATTTTTACATTGTAGAATAATAGTGAAGACATCAAAACTATTAAATAACACATATGGAATAATGTAGTAACCAAGAAAGTGTTAAACAAATCAAAATATATTTTATATTTGAGATTCTTCAAATAGCCACCCTTCGCCTTGATGACAGCTTTGCACAATCTGGGCATTCTCTCAACCAGCTTCATGAGGTAGTCGCCTGGAATGCATTTCAATTAACAGGTGTGCCTTTTTAAAGTTAACTTGTGGAATTTCTTTCCTTCTTAATGTGTTTGAGCCAATCAGTTGTGTTGTGACAAGGTAGGGGGGTATATAGAAGATAGCCCTATTTGGTAAAAGACCAAGTCCATATTATGGCAAGAACAGCTCAAATAAGCAAAGAGAAACGACAGTCCATCATTAGTTTAATACATGAAGGTCAGTCAATACGGAACATTAAGAACTTTGAAAGTTTCTTCAAGTGCAGTCGCAAAAACTATCAAGTGCTATGATGAAACTGGCTCTCATGAGAACCACCACAGGAATGGAAGACCCAGAGTTACCTCTGGTGCAGAGGATAAGTTCATTAAAGTTACCAGCCTCAGAAATTGCAGGCCAAATAAATGCTTCACAGAGTTCAAGTCACAGACGCATCTCAACATCAACTGTTCAGAGGGGACCGTGTCAATCAGGCCTTCATGGTCGAATTCCTGCAAAGAAACCCCTACTAAAGGACACCAATAATAAGAAGAGACCTGCTTGGGCCAAGCAACATGAGCAATGGACAGTAGACCAGTGGAAATGTGTCCTTTGGTCTGGAGTCCAAAGTTGAGATTTTTGGTTCCAACCGCCGTGTCTTTGTGAGACGCAGTGTGAGTGAACGGATGATCTCCGCATGTGTAGTTCCCACCATAAAGCATGGAGGTGGTGTTATGTTGTGGGGGTGCTTTGCTGCTGACACTGTCAGTGATTTCTTTAGAATTCAAGGCACACTTAACCAGCATGGCTACCACAGTATTCTGCAGCGATACGCCATCCCATCTGGTTTGGGCTTAGTGGGACTATCATTTGTTTTTTAACAGGACAATGACCCAACACACCTCCAGGCTGTGTAAGGGCTATTTTACCAAAAAGGTGAGCGATGGAGTGCTGCATCAGATGACCTGGCCTCCACAATCCGCATATGTGGGAACTCCTTCAAGACTGTTGGAAAAGCATTCCAGGTGAAGCTGGTTGAGAGAATGCCAAGAGTGTGAAAAGCTGTCATCAAGGCAAACGATGGCTATTTGAAGAATCTCAAATATAAAATATATTTAGAATTGTGTAAGACTTTTTTGGTTACTACATGATTCCGTATGTGTTATTTCATAGTTTTGATGTCTTCACTATTATTCTACAATGTAGAAAACAGTACAAATAAAGAAAACCCCTTGAATGAGTAGGCATGTCCAAACTTTTGACTGGTACTGTATATATCTGTATAATGTATATCTACATAAAACAAAACAGTTGGGAAGAGCGGTGATGAGGATGCTAGAAGGACTCCGGTTGGTGCGTTGGAGATGGGGGTGTGTCTGTGGGAGAGGCCACTCCCACTACCCCCTGTCCATCAGGACTGAGAAGACCCAGCAGGTCCTCGTCCATCTGCTCCAGTTCACTTTGGTCCAAAATCTCAAAGTCCTCTTCCTCGGTCGGTACAAACGTGTCGTCCGGCATCTCCTCGGCACTCCTCTCCTCGGTCTCCGCAGTGACTGCATCCTGGTCCTTTTCTGCCTCGGCGACAGGGGCGGGGGGGCTTTCCAGGGCGCTGGGGGGCGTGTCGGTGGGCAGGAAATCTGCAATGGAGGGGCCCTTGCTGGCCTCAGTGGAGCGCAGCAGGGCCGACAGAGTGTTCTGCACCACGGTGGAGATTGCCGTGTTCACGATCTCCTCACTCAGGGCTTCCAGTGACTGTCTCGGGGCCTGGGACTCCCTTTCCCCCCCATCCACCACCTCCTCCACTCTCCCAGCCCCCAGCAGTGGTCCCTGGTCCCCACCTGGCGGCCGTCTATGTCCGTTGAAGTGTGTGTTGACAAAGTGGAGCGGGGAGGCCAGGTGCTGGATGAGGAGGCTGGCCGGACTCATGGGCTCCCCCTTCGAGGGCTCTCCTCCCCCAGCCGCAGCCCCGTGCCCTTGGCCCTGACTGGGGCCCCGTAACGGGAAGTGGAGGAGGCTGTGCTCGATGGAGGGGAACTCGTCAACTGAGGGGAATTCAGGCAGGTCCCTTAGGAAGGCCTCCTCTGGGTCACTGTGCACACTCTGCTGGTCCAGGTCTAAACAGTCACAGGAGAGGGAGAGGATGGGGTTAAAGGTAGTCAGCGATGCATGAAGTAAATCGCAATATTGGGTTGCCTTCTAAGAGTGTGAATCGCAAGGCTGAACTTCTCTGCCGTTTTGGTCCAGCAGCTGTCACATTGCAGCAGCGTGAAGCTCACCTGCACATGGCCAGATCTTTTTTGCGAGTGAAGATCTACAATATCTGCAGTTCATCCTGCTGCTTGTGGCAACGCCCTGTCGCTGAGTCTCAGTTTAATATGCAGAGAAAATGTAATTCTAATATATAGAGGAAGGAGTCAACAGCACATCAAAATAATGACAAATCAAATTTTGCTAGTGCCAATATTTGATTCACATGATTTGGACTGTGGAACACATGCTGCTCAATTATAGAAATCCCTGCAGTCCAATTCTGTCCTTTCTCCTCCACACACATGTAAAAGCATCAGATTGATGTAAGAGGTATGTCTCACATTGGGTTATATGCTAGGGATGGGCATTTGAAATTATTTCACTATTAGAATAATATATTTCTTTCGGATAGTCAAAATACAATGTTTGAAAGATTGTTTTTTAACTTCAATGGAGACTTGCTCGTGTAAGAGAGAGCTTGTGTGCTGTGCTCTGCTTGGAAGGGTGGGGGAGAGGGGAGCAGGGGCCGGTATGTGTGACACGGAGGGAGAGAGAGAGAAAGTTGCCAAACCAACTCGCGCTAATTAGACAAACTTGTTGCTGCCGTAGGTTATCTATCATACCATCTGCTAGTGCCAGTCTTGAATGCATCAAATCTTTGTAAAAAAGCTAGCTAGCTACAGTAGCCAGCTAAGTTAGCCAGCTAGCTAACTAAAGTAGCAAGGCTAATTGATGCATCCTTGTCTACAACAACTCCATTCATATGAAACAGCCTACCCGTTGTTGATCATTATAGCCTAATTCCATTTAGCATTAATTAGAAATCTCCTACTTCACTTGTTACACATGGAGCCTCTAACGGTGGTGCCGCTTTGACCGACAATAACAACAAGCTAACGTGTGTAGGCTACCGGTGCGCCTTTTTTTAATGGTGCAAAACATTTTGCTATGGTTTGCACTAATGAATACATCCCATTCCTTTTCTTTTAAATCCATCAATGGGCGTGAACAAGTGGCGCAGGACAGATACTTGGGAGGCAGGGCCTGTTGAGCTTGGGTAACTACCTTCAGAGACGTCTGTGAGCTGTGGGGTGGTAGCTCTGGATACGGAGAACCCTCCACTCTCCAAAATGGATGCTTCCTCGTCAGACAGCTCCGAGTCGGTGATGGCCATTGCTAGGGCTGTGGTCTTTGCATCCACCTGACCAATGACATAGCACAATTCAATTACATTATCATTGTTCTTTAGTGAAAGGCTCTAGACAGAACCTATACTAGAGCCCAATTAAGGTTATTACAAAGTCAAGCCATAATATTGTCTTATCCTCTCAATTGTGAGGAAATGTCAACATTCAAATATTAATTGAACCACATTCTGTAAAAAACTAAAACAAAATATTTAGCCTTTCATTGAGGGGAATATCTTGGTTGAGTCAGAATAATCTCTCATTCCTCCTGAAGTGTGCGCTTGTTCTATTCCAGACATAAGCATTGGATTTATAGGCATGGGCTAGAGGGAGTTTCCATTACCATTAATTTCCTTTCAAATCCATAAAGGGGAAGTGAACATGTGCACACTTCGGGAGAAAGGAAAGATTATTGGGATGCAACACTTGTGTAATTCTGAATCAGACAAACAATTGAATCAGCAAATTTATTAATTGACTAGCCCAAGGAATATGGTCGCTGGATCTTTCCCCCAGCCATCTCTCTTGTACGACACTACATTAGTGCACAACCCTCCAGGGTCACGAGGACTGCGGTTAATCCCATCACTTCTCATCTCCCACTCTAACATACCACTGCTACCCCAATGGCCTAATGACCACTGACCACACAGTCTTGTTTAACTAACCTTGTGGGGGGACACAATTGATCCTATTCAAAATCCTATTTTCCCTAACCAATGTTCCTTCTAAGCTGTGCACAGGGCGCAGTAGCCCAGAAAATCCTGCGCAGCTCCCCCAGGACTGCTGTGCAGAACTCATCAAAGTAGGATTCTATTGCATTGACACGCTCGACTCAGTCCGTACTCTACACAGACCGGTGCAGCATAACCAATCAGAGCTGCAGTAAGCCTATATGCAAATAGACCATTGCCATATATGGATTTGTGCTATTTACTTTGAACTGAACCGTATTTACAGCATAAGCGGTCGTGAGATCAAAGCGAGAGCTGCATGTAGCCACGTGTGCACATTTTGTTCATATCCTTTTCTAGTTAGTGAGTTATTAGCCCAGTTATAGATCATTTGTAGTCAGCAATAGGAGAGTGATTGCTTCCTAAAAGAGCACAAAACATGCAGATTTCTAGACATCTTTGAAAAGCAAGTCAGGTAAAGAGCTTTATTTTGTCTTAAAGGGGCAGTGTTGTATTTTGAGGCAGGCTTGAATAAGCTAAGAAGCCAATAGGCAGAGGGTAGCATAATTTGTCTGATTCTCTGTAATAATGGTATGGGAATAATAATGCATATCTTGTAAAGTGGTTTATTGCATCAAACAACATTTTTCAGTCACTTCCTTGTCTGAGTGGATAAAGGTTAATGTCAAGCCCTGCATGTTTTTTTTCCATAAATCTCATGGAATGTAGGCCTACATTGAACACCACACATTGGCTGCTACTGTAGGCTGAACGATAGAACAGCTATTTCCATGTTAAAATGTTTTGGGATGCATTTTCTCCATTGTTTTTGATGGTAGGCCACTCGAGTAGGACTACATTATGATCAAATAGCCACAGTAGCCTACTTGACCACTGTTAAAACTAACTTAAAGCGGGTACAGCCTCACTGTTCACAGTAAGGCACTGGAAGTTGCACAGAATTTTCACAACGTTCAAGTTTGCGCTCAGCAGATCTTACATTTGCTCAGTGACCCCAAAAAAATGAGAGGGAACATTGCACCTAAACCTAATTACATTTACATTACATTTTAGTCATTTAGCAGACGCTCTTATCCAGAGCGACTTACAGGAGCAATTAGGGTTAAGTGCCTTGCTCAAGGGCACATCGACAGATTTTTCACCTAGTCGGCTCGGGGATTAGAACCAGCGACCTTTCGGTTACTGGCACAACGCTCTTAACCACTAAGCTACTAAGCTACCCCCTAGAAATAGCCTTTTTCCCTTGTGGGGGCCGACAAAATGTCCCCAGTTGGTCCCCCAAAAAATCTGGTCCCCACATGTATAGGTACATATGTCCACACACACACAATCCTAGTGCCCTGGTGCAAGATGGCAGACGATGTGGTATTACCAGCGGGGCAAAGCAGGACAGCTCCTCCTCGCTCTCGCTCTCCGTCTCAGCCCTGGGCTCATCCCCTTCCTCCACCTCCTTCTTCACCTCTGCAACACACGCACACAGTTTAGGTAACTGCAGGATCCAAGAAGTTGAATTTTAATGCCACTTGGCGTACAATTTAATACACATTTTGAGGTCTGCGTGCACCACACCTGCTAATATTCTTCTTAAGAAATGAGCCCATGTTAGCAAAAAGTATTTCACCAAAGGAGTGGGGCTGGAACAAAAGTCTACACACACACACAGTAGCTCTTCTGGAGGTATGCTATAACATTAGAACATTAGCCTACAACCAAAAAGTCTAATAAAATAATTCCCTCATTCAGTGAATCAGGTATCAAATAGCTATACTTCGAAGCAAGGTAGCTAAGTGAGAGAGCTCTAGACTGACTTTTTCCAGTGCCAAGTAAATAAGTTTGCCATTTCATCTAACATTTTCAGGGAGTGCATGATGGATATTTTGATGTGCAACATGTCAAAATAGGATCCAGAATAATTAGATATATTTTTGGCTCTTTAGAGATTAATTTGCCTGTATATTTTGTGTGCATATTGGCCAAGGCTATAGCCTATGCTACAGAATTTACCAACGAAGGAAGAGGGAACTCAAAACACATTAGCTAGATTGCTAAATCTAAATATGATATTGTTTATTTAGCCATGCAATTGATCTAACAGTAAATGTAATGTCCTACAAAAACCTTCCATTGGTAGCCTATATAGGCTACTTGATGTATTGACCGCAAATGGTGCGCTCCACTCCGTTGGCGAATCATCTCAATTACATACTGCGTTTGTAAAGGGATGTTTTTTCCTCAATATTGACAGTTGAGAAATAGTTGTTACTCAAATACAACTGAGAGACTTATTTTTCAACAAGAGTAACAGTAGTTGTTTGAAAAACTGTCTTTCCCGTAATTATATTTCAAAATGTTGCTCAACTGTCAGTATGCTTGCGCTTATCAGAATGCATAACTCCCTTCACTCCATGTGCAAAGAGGGGAGTGGGAGGGACCGTTGTCCCTCCGACCCATAATAAATACGAAATACATGTGAATAGATCTTGAAAGTGCGCCTAGAGTATTATTTGACGTTCAATTTTGTTTGTTTTTCCGCGGTGGCAACAATTAAGCAGCTGCACAATATAACGGAAACACTGTAGTCATCTCTGTTGCATTTTTTAAGACCTTTGAAAGCGCAATTTAAGACATTTTATGACTTATTAAGGCCTTTTAGGATCTGCGGACACCCCGAGTTTAACAAGAGGCACACAACAAGCCATTCATTTAAATGTCTGAAAATAAATTAGCTCCAGCTGCCACACCAGTACCACAAACCCAGTACCACAAACCGGGAGGAGAACGATTTCCCAGGCAACCCTGACGTTCAGTGTTCACAGCTAGAGAGAGTGGACCTGGTGACGTGACGTGAATGATGGCAAGGCACACACACACACCATCAAACACACACACCTACACACCATCAAACCCACACTAACAGACAATGCGCACACACACACAGTGTAAACTCACTCCTCTTATCGTGCTTGCGGTGCTGCGTGTCTCCCTTCATGCTGTAGTCCAGTTTCATCAGGATGGGCTCCAGGCCTGTGTACATCCGCTGGATCAGCTCATGGTACACCACCAGTGGCCACACCAACACACTCAGCGCTGGGCACAGGACAAAAAAACAACCCCAACATGGCACTTAAATGGCTTTTGACGCACCACGACAAGCTCTGCGTCCCAAATGGCACCCTCTTGCCTACATAGTGCACTACTTTTGACCAGGGCCCATAGAGTTCTGTTTAAAAAAAATAGTGCACTATATAGGGAATGGGGTGCCATTTGGAACACACACAATCTTTAGTTTAACCAGAGAAAGCAGTCATAGAAACAAACAACACATATATGCCATTGAGGAGGGATATACCTCAGGGTCATATTAATTAGTGAACACTGTAGCAAAACATTTTGCAACAGAAACCATTTACTCTAAATGCTACAACTTGGCGTAAGCGGTTCCCATTGCAAAATGTTTGGCTACTGTGTGCCCTATTGACTACGACCCTGGAATACTGAGTGTCACACATTGCCAAATCACAATACATTTCTAGGTTGGGGAATGGCAACACTATGAATGGTGGTATGAAGGTTGCATTTAGAAGTTATTGGCAATAACTTTGGTTGACAATTGTTATGCAGTAGCACTGCATTTCTTACAGACAACCACACCCTTTGGCATACTGGTTGGTTGGTTGCCTTTGTGAAAATCAAGGAAAAAGGGATTGAAAAAGCAAGGCAGCTCACCGATGATATAGGATATCATGATTCCTGGTACGTAGTGTCCCACCACGGCTAGCACAGAACAGCCAGAGCACATCATGGCACAGAACTGGAGGGAGAAAAGAGACGCAGTGTCATTAAACCTGCAAGTTGGCTGAAACTAGTGTAGGGGAGGGACAACTACTTCAGCATCAGCAAATACCTCTTCAGATCAGAGGAGGTTGGTGAGAGGAGCTTTAGGAGGACGGGCTCATTGTAATGGCTGGAATGGGATTAATGCAACGGTATCAAAAATATGGAAACCACATGTTTGAGTCCGTTCCATGAATTCCATTCTAGCCATTACAATGAGCTAGTCCTTCTACAGCTCCTCCCGCCAGCCTCCTCTGCTTCAGATATACTAAAAATCTATGCAACTCAAGCGATTACATTTTTTGATAAACCATGACTTTGAGGCACTTTATAATATAACAATATGGTAATTTAGCAGTTGCTTTAATACACGTCGACCTAAAGATAACAAATGACATGATCAGTATATGTGGCCCACGTGGAAATCAAACCAACATCCCTGATGTTGGAGGCAATGTGCTCTAACCCGCAGAGCCACCATCAAACCCAACATACCTTTCTGTGGTTCTGCCTTTTGTACTGCAGCATCTCCTGGATGTAGAGGCAGCAGTAGAGGTAGCTCTCCGCCAGGTGGTGGCTGAGCTCTGGAATGCTGAGGAGCCGGGGTTGCACATTCATGGTCTCTCTGCAGTCAGAGAAAGAGACCGTGGGATGAACAAATGAACACAATCAGTACTAAGCCAGACCTAAAAGGCTTCAAGCGTCTCAGAGTACGAGTGTTGATCTAGGATTCAGTTTAGCCTTTTAGGTAATAAAGAATCAGATTATTATGGACAGGGCAGACCTTATCCTAGATCAGCTCTCCTACTACTCTTTATAAATATGTGCCCTGGTGCTATTGACAGGCACAGACCATCAAACAAGTAGGAAAAAAATGCCTGAATAATCACATGATAGTCACTATAACAGTAAAGTGCTTGAAGGGGTTATAGGAGCAGGGTGGGTTTGGATGTGTTTAAAGGCCCAGTGCAGTCAAAAACACGATTGTCCTGTGTTTTATATACATTTCCACACTATGAGGTTGGAATAATACTGTGAAATTGTGAAAATGATGATAATGCCCTTTTAGTGTAAGAGCTGTTTGAAAAGACAGCCTGCAATTTCAGCCTGTTTTGGTGGGATGGAGTTTTGGCCTTCCATGGTGACATCACCATGCAGTAAATTAGTTAATAGCCCAATAAGAAAGAGCATTCCAAACCTCTCGGCCAATAACAGCTAATGTTCAATTTTCCCCTCCCTACTCAGACCACTCACAGACAGTCCTAGCAAAAGTCTTGCTTGAGAAACTGCCCTTTGCTAAGAAGCTATTTTTGTTTCTTTCTGACAATTTTAATTGAAAACAATCAAGGTACTTAATTGTTACCCAGAAATGATTTGATAATTAGATAAAAATGGCTGCATTGGACCTTTAATTGAGTCAAGATGTGTACCTTTCCATTGGGTTGGCCTCAGGATACTGAACTGTAGTGGAGAGAATAAACAGGAGTCCAACAACATCAACAAGACATTTTAGATTTCATAGAGTAGGCATGGTAATCAAAGTAATCTGAACAATGACATGTAAAATCAAATCCAAATTGAAATCCACAACACTCAACTATCTTATCAAATCGTGAAATATACCAGCCATTCATGTTTCAGACTGACCCCAGGGCCAGGAGTGGGTGTGGCAAGAGTAATGCATGTACCTACTATGAACTTACTTACCAGTTGTAAGAGGTAACTTATCCTTCCATCTCTCCAGCAGCATGAGCCCTAGAATGGAAAGACTCAGGAGGAAGAGAGGACGGAGGGACGTCGAAGACAGAAGCCTGTAAAACACAAATGAAAACAACCCATGCCATTTTAAAATGCAACCAATGTTAGTCAAGCTCCTAGCTATTTACTAACTTTAGGTAACTAGCTAACCACAAGAGTGAATAGACTGTCAATTAACTCCCTGCCCTGAATCACGACAACACATGCAACAGAACGCCTGTCAACTTGACCACGTTCAGTTGTCGAACGTTGCAGATAGAAATGCCATGAATACAGCCATCATGATTGCTTGGTCTACATGTCGGAGAGACATGTTTGTTCTATATCTACACATTTTTATCTGAACACTCCAAAACGGTTTGTTAGAGGTAGCTAGAGTTGACAGCTGTCAACTAGGTATTTGAAAGCTAGCAACCTCTAGGGTGTTTAACGAAACGTTATTAGCATGATTGATACTAGGGTCAACTTTGGCATACCAAACTACCAGCGTTAAATAGCTAATTAGCCACCTAGCTAGTGTCACTGTCGTCCGAGGGATTATCGCTGTCATTCAATCTAGCTAAGTAGCTAGCTAGCTAGCTACTACTAGCAAGCTAAAACGACATTAGCTACAGTGCATCTTCCCATTCAGTGCAAAATAACTGATTACATGAGTGATTCTTAATAATTATTTAGCATTACCAGAACAAGGTATTGAGCGTGAGCGCAACAAAGATGCTGTAGAGCGGCCTCTCCCAAACAAGCAACCTCTGCAACCATAACAACAAGGGCTCATATTGCGATAGCCAGCCTTGGAGACGCTCTCGCAGTTGCACGAGCTCAGGGTTCCCATCCCCGCATACTTGCTCTGATCCTCCGGCAGGGAACATGTCCTCGAGGACCGAAGAGGAAGAAACAGAGGGGCGTCTAGCCTCCTCTCCGCTCGCCATCTTTCCCCCACTTTGTTATGTTGTTTTGGCGATCACGGGGTATAGATACGTGGGCAGATCCGCGAAGGCCCGTCATGGAGAAAAAAAAAAGTAGGAACCGATGTTACTGGTCGTCACTAGTTACTACAGCCACAAAGTCATAAACCCCGCCTATTTCTACAATTTATCTTCTTAAAATGTGATTTTAAACCTAACCACACTGCTAACCTTATTCTTACGATATTGCCAATCTTGACTTTGTAGCTGTGCTATCTAGTGTAATCCCAGTTTACTGGCTCAGCATGTCACGTGCTTCCTTGTTTACTGTCCTCTTGGTTTTGCGAAAACAATAGCTATTTACTGATTTATCTGCTGGATAAATTGGTTACTACCAGCCATTGTTATGTAAAATACAATTTATATTTCTATCTCCACTTGTTTCTCTGAAAAGCTTACATAAAACAGTGAAATCCATTATAAAAAAACGAGTCAAATGGATTAGAACATGTTTAATACAGAACAAATTCAGCGCAATACAAAGTAACACAAACTTTCATCATCAATTTGATAAAATGCAACTAAGGACAATTGTGTTTCATTGAACTCAACTGATACAGCTGATTGTTGCGGATTATGTTTTTCAGCACATTGACATTTTGAAAAAGGTCTCCCTTTTCATCCACTTCACATGGTCCTCTAGTGATCTCAGTTTGATTTGCTTGAAATCTCTAGAAAAGAAAAAACAATAGTGGAGATGCAATACGATCAAAGATTGGAATGATTATATCCAAAGCATATGATAAAAAAAGATTGTGTGCATCAAAGTGTGTTCTTATTATATCAGTATAAATGTAGATAATAAGCTCCATACAGACTCTTGACATATACACAAACCAATCTGAGACATGCAAATTAACAACAACATGGTGCCCAAATGGCACCCTATTACCTATATATAGTGCACTACTGACCTGAGATAGACTAGTGTCCTGTCCAGGGGGTGTACTTGTACATCAAGTTGCCTCATGTTACAGAAACAAAAGATAGGCTCGTGCTCCTATGAGCCGTTCCAGCTTGCACAAGCCAAGCTATTTATTTACTTTTCACCTGAGCCCTATGGACACTGGTCAAACGTAGTACACTATATAGGGAATAGGGTGCCATTTGGCATGCAGATCAAATCTTTGTGCAGATACATCACCACATTCCCCTGGTGCCATAACTTAGCCTTTGAGCTGCAGCCAGTCCATAGAATGTTATGCACAAAGGCTTAGAATCTTCAAGATTCCAGTCCATTTGAAAATCATTGGATTTATACAGCGCCCCTTGCATCAGGCAAGCAGGGAACGATAGGTCAGAGGTCATCACCCTTTGCAGAGAAAGTCTGTGTGTGTGTGTGCATGTGTGTGTGTGCATGTGCGTGTGTGCCCACTTGCATGTTGGTGCTTCAGGGTATGTGGTGGGGGGGTTGATATGTGGCTGAAGCTCAGAGAAACAGGGGGCAACATATAGCAGCAGCAGCAGCTGTTGTTGGGGGTCAAGGCAGCGTCTTTGACAGCCAGTCAGTGAGCTGGGGGGGTTGGGGAGAGGAGAGAAAAAGGGTGGACCTACCTGGGCCAGGGAGGTGGGGCTAGAGGCGGTGGAAGATGGAGGTAGGGCAAGGGGGCCTGACTCCCACAGGTGCTAAGAGGCTAAAAGGGCGTCAATACCTGCTGGGGTTAACACCATGGCCTGTAGCAGGTCGGAGAGAGAGATGATCCCCCTGCACACATCCTCTCTGTCCACCAGGACCAGCCGATGGACCTGAGGGGAGGGGATGGGGACAGGATCAGGAGTGGAAGCGGAGAGGATGGAGAAGGAATGGGGCAGGATGGGGGTAGGATGAGGGTAGGATGGAGAGAGGATGGGGGGGCAGGATGGTGGTAGGATGGGGGCAGGATGTGGAGAGGAGGGGGAGAGGATGGGGGCAGGATGTGGAAAGGATGTGGAGAGAATGAGGGCAGTATGGGACAGGAGGGGGAGAGGATGGGGGTGTGTGGTGGGAAACGGTTGACAGTGGTTAGACAACAAGGATTTACCGGTAATTAAGTAGAGTAGAGTAGAGCAGAGCAGTAAGCAACAGAGGGCTAATACCTATACAGTCTACGGCTAATACATTGAAATACATTATAATACTAGAGTGGCCTATGTCACAAACCTTCATAACTCTATTTCTATTTCATTGTGTGGGCTAATAGAGCTACATGTTACAGCATATCAGCGGCCATTTCTTTGATGTCTTTTTTAAACAAACTCTTAGATGGAGTGGAGAGACAGGGCCACCGTGATAGAGGACACAACCTGGGTCATATTCAGTAGTGCACACCGTAGCAAAACGTAGCAATAAGAACGAGTGTTTCTTATTCGACAAGTTCAGGTAGTCCCTCCCTGTTTCAGCCTGTTTTCTTCCATTTGGTGCCATATGAACATAACCTGGGGGGAGCAGAGTGGGACACTAACCTCAGCCTTAATGATGCGATCGATGACGGTCTCCAGGGTCTCGTCAGGGAGGCACTTGATGACCCCCTCTACGAAACAGCAGCGCCGCCGGATGGCCTCCTGCATGGACATGTTCAGGTTGTTGTATGTCTTCTGGGCGGCCAGATTCTGTCTCCGAGAAGAGGAGAGGAGCGGAGGGAACAATGTAAATGTACACAATGCACCAACAAAGACGTGAAGGGCTTTATTTTGTATTGTTTTCAGGCGAATTAAACTGTAACAGGCAGTTTTGGGGTACTTACAATCACATCGAATCTGGAGTAGAGAGCCACCACCTTGCCTTGGTGTACAAAGGACAGTGAGATAATGTACATAGCCTACCTACATCCTACAAGTCTAACTTTCTTTTTGAAGGGCACCTACATAAGGACATACACATACACTGTACGAGTCAGTGTTTGACTCTGAACAAGAGATTAGGTTAACCCACCTTGCTCGTTTACTACGGGCAGCGCAGAGACCCTCCTCTCTACAAACACAGACAGGGCATCGTAGACCGAGGCCGTCTGCTGTACTGTGGCAATGTTCCGGAATGTCCCGATCCCAACATCCTGGATCGTCTTATGCATGAAGCAGGGTTTTGGGACTGTCTCTTTCTGTGTAGAGTACTTTATTTTTTTAAAAGGAACACAATGAATGTAAAAGGAAAACCTACAGTTCACAACACCACTGGTTGAAATGGATGCCCATATAATATAAGCATAAACACACACATCTTCTCCAAGTCATGTTGTCTTACAAATATATGGAGGAACTTGAGGATTCGCTTGTGCGTGAGAATGTGTAAGACATTTCCGGACACGGGATCGATAACTGGCAATCTGTGGATCTTATACCTCAGTAGGGAGTAGATGGCGTCGAAGAGGCTGCAAAGAGAGGAGGGGAGATAGACTAGGCCTATGGTAACTGTGTCTAACCCTGGAGAGCACAACCAACATCCACACATGGGTCATGTTGCAAAACTTTTTGCTACAGTGTGCCCTACTAAACACAACCCAGAACACTGCCTGTAATATACTGAATCCCAGCCTCAATTTCCTTAGTCTGTCACTCATTAAAAAAGGTATCAGCAAAAGTAACAACTCAGGCAAAGCCAGGTGACAGGAGTTGGCTTGACTGAGAGCTGCGTAGATTCACCTGGCGTCTGGAGTGATACTATGAAGACAGTGGTTGGAGTATTGCAGGTACACATCTGCAGAGAGAGAGAGAGAGAAATAAACAGAAGGAAAGTTACAGAAAGTATATACCATAGACATAGAACACTGCATCATTTGCCTTCTCTAGCTTATTTACTTGAATGAATCACCTCGCCATGTCCCAATTTGATGCCTCTCCAGCTCATTCATTTGAACCTTTGGGAGTGGGGAAACATATTGGACAACTTATATTATGAATGATTTCTGTGTCATTCACACAACCATGATCTTGTCTCTATTGAACATGCTTTTTAGTCCAGGACTAGGCTTAAAGGGATAGTCCACCCAAATTACAAAATGGTTTCCTTACCCTGTAAGCAATTTATGGACAAGGTAAGACTGCAATCCATGCTTTGGTTTTGTCTACATGGCCACTGTCACCAAAGGCTAACTTTTAAGAATTTTTGTCAAAAAATGTTTCATGTCCAAATCATCTTAAAATATGTTTATTGAGCTACACAATCCATTTCAGACACTTTGGGATATTGACCTGCATTTGGCTCAAATACGCACCAATGGGGACCTGTAGTAACGATGGAGAATGTTGATGAAATCTGTTATAGTCAGCATTCCTGTGAGGACAATAGAGAGAGAGAGAGAGTTCATATCACTATTGGCATGGATACAAGCTAGTGTCTAGTCTTCATATCACATTACCCCCAAAACCAGCCCAAGCTTGCAATCATTCAGGGCATTGCGTTGCCATAAGCAAGTAGCAAGAGAGCACCCCCTAATCTCTTCTCTTACCCACAAATCTCTGTGTCTTGCTATCCCAGAGAGGTGCAGCTCTCAAGCCGTTTGCTACAAGAGCGAAAAAGGCTTTCTTCACCTGCAAACATAGGATTTCTTTTTAACACAACTAGTTAACACCGGTCTTACTAGCGAGTATGTTTTAGGGAAGAAGGAATGAGGGGGCCGCACATGAAATATTGCTGCAGCACATGAAATATTGCTGCAGGGAAAAGGGAAAACAGCTATAACTGTAGTTACAGGAGAGAGGAGCTCTGACTTAAAATGTCATACCAAAAGGGACCACGACCTTTCCCTTGGGAAGTGGAGGGAGATTAAATATCTGGGTTGAGTTCAGCAGGAAGAATATGTTCTGAAATGGGGAGGCACTATGTGAATTTGTCAAGTAAGAACACATATTTTCGTTTCCTGTAACCTGTTGTAAGACATTTTGCTACGATGTGCCCTGCTGAACACCACCCTGGACTATTTTTTGCCCCCAAATTATTGTGTATTGTTCAGTTCCAACATACACGTGGGTTACAGGAAACTTGACTCTTACTTGTAGTGTTGTGTCAAATATGACCAGTTTACAGCTGGTTGGAATGGCCTCATAGCAGCAATGACTTTTCATGAACTTCATGTAGATCTCAGCATCGGCCTCTGAAGTTATGGGGAGGTGAAGTGGGGACAAAGTTACACACACACACATACAGTTATAGATCCCCTATACACCTCATTCCACGAAACAGACACATAAATGTACATGCACACACACACACACACACACAAACACCGAAGGTTACCTGAATTACCTGCATTCTTCAATTCTTCAAGCATCTCTCGAAACGAGATCTAGACCAACAGAAAAAATCACCAACAACCTCAATCACTCTCTAACACTTTGATAATAGTGCTCTAAAATCACTGCTGGAATGAAGCTCGAAGGAAAAACATTCAGGATCAAGGTGAACTAAGCTCTAAACTAAAAACATTATTTACAATCCAATAGGCTTTTTACCCCAGCTTATTCCTTGTAGTCCTAAATGCTTCAATCCTACACGCACTTCTCGAACACAAATCCGGCTTACTCGTGTTCCATGACCTACCTGCCTGATAGGCGGATGTCTTTTCTCCATGAAAGAGTTGGGCTCTACGCAACCAACAACAAACGCTAGGTCCTGCTACATGCAGGCTCCTCTCCCCCTGCCTGTCCCACAAACCAGTTGGGTCTATATTAGGAGCAGGAGTCTCAAGTGGTATGCGGAGGGCCAAGGGGATGGGGGCGGGGTCTGGGGTGAGGGGCGCAGGCAGAAGAGGGGTGGGTACGTTCCTCTCTGACATATTCTGCATTGTTTCTGTGTGGATTTTAGGACCATTACAGCATGTTGTTGATGAGGTTCCTGAGTTGTGAAAACACTTTGCCAGGCATTGCGACTGATATTTTGCACAGAAGCAGTGTCAGAAATGCTCACGCAGACTTGCCATACTAGGACTACACGAGGCACAGCAGTCAAAAGGACGTGTTGTGTTGTGATATGGATATGTGCTGAAGCTGAATGCAATAGAGAGATGCTGCAGTGTTATGAAAGGATTGCTATTTCTCTGGTGATGGGTGTAACTATGTTGACAGTCTCGATTCAGCTGTTATGGCTTCCTGTTCCCATTGGCATTGTGTTGTTCATTGTTATTTGCAGGAGCATGAGGACAGCAGCAATAACAGGAAATGAGGTTAAGTACACTATGTTGTGCAGAGTTGTTGATGGGGAGATTGAATCTTAATTGTGTTTCCTTGATTCCTCTCTCCTTCTGAAAACACATTGGAGAAGATTGGGGCTCACATTCAAAGAGTCTCAGAGTAGGAGTGCTGATCTAGGATAAAGTTTTGCCTTTTAGATGACAATGAAGAGTTGAAACCTGATCCTTGATTAGCAGTCCTACTCTGAGATGCTTTGCGAATACGGGCCCACAGGGCAGGAACCCCAGATATTCTGCTCCAATGCATTTTGAGGAGACGAGGACGTGAGGAACGAAAGAAATACAATTGAGATTCCAAAGATGGTGGCTTAGGTGACAGTGCCTTAGCCTGGTCCCAGATCTGTTTGTGCAGTCTTGACAAAGACCATGTGAATTGGCAAGACAGCCCAAACAAATCTGGGACCAGGTTAATGTCGCCTTGCTTGACACCACACATGTAGATCAGTGCCTGTGTGACTGCAGTTCCTAGATGTGAGCTCAAATGGCATATTGCTTTCTAGGGTGTGTGATTAATAGATTGTGAGATGAATAGCTCAATGTTGACAACTCACATTACATACTGTATGTCAAAGTGGACCATGTGGACAGTGATACAAGCATATATGACAAATAAAAACCAAACCTTTAAGGGTCAAGCATTTTATTATATATTTTTTTACAGATTTCTACACATTGACTGTTTTGTACATGGTTTACAAAATTCAAGGATATCGTGCTTCAAAATCTAAGTCTGATTTGAATTTGTTCAATTGCTGAAAGTATCTAAATAAACAAAAGCCAAACTTCATGGAGTTATTGTCCTAGGGACCCCAGTGCCTCATGGCTTTGTAAGAAACGTGTCAATGTAAAACCAAGTCAAATGTAGAAATATCACAAATTCCCTTGCAAGAACCTTCTCTCTTGAGTAGAAAAATATGAGAAGAGCTAACTGTTTTTCAGGGTTGAGAGACATAGAAATAGTATTACTAGAATTGACATCCCCATTCAAGTAATTATATTTCTAAGGAGAAAGAAGCCATTTCCAATTTTGAGCGGGTGGAAAAGGCAAATTATGTGCGAGTGATTGAGTGGCTGGTTTACTGTTGTCAGGTCTCCCCAACCAAATGGGTATGTTAAAGAGGGATACTAATTAATTGCACTAATTGAAAAACAGACATTTCTATTTTTTTTAAAGTGTTATGTTTTGCACAATACACCTCATCCATATGAGGATGTTATGTTTCCATGATTAGGTTATTGGATGAAAATCGCATTCATTAGATACATTTTCAAAACATTCATGTTTAATGTTGGCGCCATATTCAAAACGATTATTTAAAAAACGGCAAACAGTGGACTGGTTATGACCTATTTCAGTTGCGTGGCATTATGTTGTGCAAACATGAAAACAGAGATGGCCACTGCATTCTATCATGGTAAAATAAATAGTTACCTGAAAAAAAAACTAAAGGCTACACTCTCAGAGTTGCAGCTGTCCCCCTGTGCTATCCGAGTTCAGCGTCATGTTCAGTGGGCATGAAATGAAACAAATGTCCCAAAAAAGGGGGGGAGGGGGGTTGTACTCGCTGAACTTGTCCAATAACAAATGTCTATTTTCATTTACTGTTGCAAAGCAGTTTAAAGCATTTCGCTACGATGTGCCCTAATGAACACGACCTGAGAGGGGCAGCCATACTGAGATATCAATTTACTGTTTACTGTTTTTTCACTGGAATAAAAAAAACATTTAATCTCTACTGTTGTTCAGTGCAGGGACCAGTAGCCATCTGTGACTTCACTGGTCTAAATATGATTAACAAACAAAAAAAAGCATAAATATGTTGAAATCTTTAAAATAACAACTGCAGTAAATGAGAGAATAATGACCCAAAACTCCATGGCAAAGCATATGTAGGCTAGCTAGTTGTCTCTAGCTTGAGTGCAAGTCTGTTTGTGCCATCATTCCAACTCCTTGTCACGCAATGTTTGGCTTGACAAGAACAGCAATGGAGTTGGCAAGGGCACAAGCAGATATGGGACCAGACTAAATAGACTCCCTTCTTAAATCCATTATGTTCACTTTCTGTGAGACTCATTGGCGCGCTACAATACAGTACTGACTTAGAAAGCAGCCTTGCTTTTGTCGAGACAACTTACTTTCGCAACACATTCTCAAATAGCTATGATGTCGCATCAAAACTTAACTCCTCCAACTCAAAACATGACTTAACCTAACTCCTACAAGCCCCCATTTTCAAACATAGGTAAGGAGTAGGTAGCTTGGGTACCAGTCTGTTTGTGCCATCATGCCACTTTGTCATGCCAAACATGTTTGACATATGACAAGGAGTGGCAATGAGTGGAATGATGACAAACAAATCTGGGACCCAGGCTAAAGAGTAGGTAGTAACAAACGCTGTGTGGGTATGGTAGCCATGCTAAACACATTTTTTTTGTCTTTTGAAACCAAACCTGAAATATTAGTTTGCCATGTACACACCTTCTAGACCTCAAACACCTCCTTGACTTCGGAAACACCCATTGAAAAGCTATGTGATCCAACCTCCATTGAAAAATAAATGTTAGAAAAGACATGAGGGGCTGAGTACAGAACTCAGATCTCATGCTGTTATGAGTTAATCTTACTTATTTACACCAATTCAGCTGGCATCAAACCACTGTACAAAATGTGCTACTCACCTTTAGGGTCTCTTATCTCAAATTTAGACAGTATATGCAAAAAAAAAAGCACATACAAAACAAAATCAATCCTTTCACTGCAACGGATGCATTCTGAAAAATCAGCTGGTTTAATTTGGAGTCCGGCGTCATCGTCAATGCAGTGGCTTGTTTTGTCCGTCTGTGTCTAGCTGGGCATGAGGAGAGATGGGGCTTTCTCGATGGGCAGCATGAACTGTGGGCAGCATGGTCCGACACGGAGGGTTGCCATGCTATTCAGACAGGAGTCCAGGAACATCGGGGCGGCTCCATAGAGGAGGGGGGAAGGGGCCAGCCACGGTGCTGCGGGGTGACCAGGGGGTCCAGGCTCAAGTAGTAGAGCAGAGGTGTTCCGTGGGCCGCACTGGATAGAGCCAGGAGGGAGGCTCCCCACTGTCACTGGGCAACCGGGGAAGTGCAGGGAGGAGGCGGACAAGGCTGGTTCAGTGTCAGGCTGGGGGTCTGGGTCAGTGTGGCCCCGCGAGGTGAGGAGAGAGCCCCATAGACACAGTATAGAGGTCTGGGAGGAGATTGGCGAGCCGAGGTTGTGGTCGTCGTGGGTGTGGAGAGTGCCAGGCCGGCGGTTGTGACTGTCGTTGCCCAAGACGCAGCAGCGAGGGAGGTCGGATGCTGGACTGGGGGTCTCTGGGACTGGGAGCTGGACTGGTGGTGGTGTTGGAGACAGGCTGGAGCTCGGCAGGTGGACTTGGCTGACTGGGGCCAGGGGCTGGCTGCTCCTGGGGAGGCTGAGCTGCTGCAGCACAGCGCTGGTGGCAATAAGGCCCGCCACACTGGTCAGATACACCAGCCCCAGCATGCAGGTCACCTGGAGAGAGGTGAGGACATGTTGATTTAGTGGATTTCTTTCATTATGTTTTTCCTTTTCCCCCAAACTGACTACTTTCAAAAGTGTTGCTTCTTTCAATCAACACATCGTTTACGTGGGTTTCTGCAATGAGCAGTTTTCGGAAATTGATGTTACTTTCAGGGGTGTTTCTGAGACTAGAGTTGTGTCCATTATACATAAAACAGGAGAAAACGTAATACCTGAATGTGTCAAATAAAAAACGCTATTTTCTATTTCAAAATGTTCTGCTACGTTGTGCCCATACTGAGCACGACCCACAACTCAGTCCTTCAGTGCACTGTGGACCCCACTGCCCTGCCCTCTGACCCCTCCTCACCTTGGCAAAGCGCAGGTAGAGGGCCGTCAGTGCCTGTCGCCACGCCGCCTGCTCCAGCAGCACACAGAGGTCAGTGTAGGTGAACCAGCCTCGCTTCATCCCCTGCTTCACTGCAATACTGGAGTCACAACAGGCCAGAGTTAATACACACACACACACACACACACACACACACACACACACACAGACCACACTCAATGCAAACACACAGAGAGAGAGAGATATACCTAGAACAGAGGCTGGCAAACAATGTGACACACACAACCAACCCTTTGTTTGAACTAGCAGCTCTGTATCAGATCTACAGCCCCTATGCCAGCCAAATTACCACAAGAACTTGACACTACTGATTTAGTTATTCCCTGAAAAATCATGGGGCTTCCAAAAACAGAAGTCTCTATGACATTCCCAACACTTCATAGCTTCTTGTGTTTCTAATGGTCCTAATGCATTAGGAGTCTCTCACACACACCCCGACACACAGGCCAATTTATTCTTGAGCGGATGGTCAGGGGGTCGGAACATAATTACAAATATTTTGTAGACTACAAATTAACTACAAGAAGCCCAAACCGATATAATTTTTGACTAAAACAATCATTTCAAATCTTGCATACATTTGTATATGATCACATATACTGTATATCTCTCTATTATGCATAGGAATAATTTGGAACATAGTTCCAGAATTAAAATCATTTGGAAATGATTTGCTGGGGGCCTCCCGAGTGGCGCAGTGGTCTAAGGCACTGCATCGCAGTGCTAGCTGTTCGAGTCCAGGCTCTGTTGCAGCCGGCCTCGACCGGGAGACCCATGGGGCGGCGCACAATTGGCCCAGCGTTGTCCAGGTTAGGGGAGGGTTTGGCCGGCAGGGATGTTCTTGTCCCATCGTGCACTAGCGACTCCTGTGGCGGGCCGGGCGCAGTGCACGCTGACACGGTCGCCAGGTGTACGGTGTTTCCTCCGACACATTGGTGCGGCTGGCTTCCGGGTTAAGCGGGTATTGTGTCAAGAAGCAGTGCGGCTCGCACGGCTCTCGACCTTCGCCTCTCCCGAGTCTGTACGGGAGTTGCAGCGATGGGACAAGACTGTAACTACCAACAAGGACATTTTTTGTTGTTTTTTTTGCTCTGAAAACTAAAAATCACCCGCGGGCCAAATACGTCCCACAGGCCGCCAGTTGGGGAACCCTGCACTAGCACGAAAAACAATCTACGTGAATGACAAGAAACACAAACCTGGTTTCTAGTTGATCCAGTATGCCAAAGTAGTCCCCGGGCTCAGTGAAGAGGCTCCACTCCTGAAACACAGAAGCGAGAGCAGCTGTCAGATAGCATATCATGGCCATACAAATACAGTACAATGGGATTTCAATATTAGTGATGCGCAGGTTGACACAACCTGCAGTCCCCGCGGTTATATCCGTGGGGCGGGTGGGTTTAGTGTTCTGAAATATTGTGTGGATGAAGTGGGGGGTGGGTGGCAGCAATGTTCGAGCTGCAGTAGGCCTCGCCGTAACTAATCAGAGCTGCAGTAGGCCTATATGCAAATAGACCATTGCCACGGATTGGTGCCATTTACTTTGAACTGGACTGTGTTTACAGCATAGTCGTGAGTAGATGCACTTGTTTTGAGATCAAAGCAAGAGCTACATGTAGCGACGTGTGCACATTTGTTCATATCCTTTGCTAGTTTGTGAGTTATTAGCCCAGTTATAGATAATTCCTAGTCAGCAATGGGGGACTGATTGCTTCCTACAAGACCACAAAACGCGTTGGGTAAAGAGCTTTTTTTTGTCTTAAAGGGGCAGTGTTGTATTCTGAGACCGGCTTGAATAAGCTAAGTAGCCAATAGGCAGTGGGTAGCATAATTTGTCTGATTCTCTGTAATAATGGTATGGGAATAATGACGTTTTTATTTTGTAAAGTGGTTTCTTGCATCAAACACAACAACATTTTCAGTCACCTCCTTGTCTGAAGGACAAGTGGATAAACAGGTTAATGTCAAGCTCGGCATGTTTTTTTCAAACGTCTCATGGATTACAGGTCTACGTTGAACACCAGCCTACAGTAGCAGCCAATCTGTGAACGATAGAACAGCTATTTCCACGTTAAAATGTTATGGGATGCCTTTTCTCCATTGTTTTTGATGGTAGGCCACTCTGGTAGGCTTACATTATGATCAAATGGCCACAGAAGCCTACTTGGGCACTGTTAAAACTTAAAGCGGGTACAGCCTCAATGTTCACAGTAAACACGCGCCGGAAGTTGCACAGAATTTTCACAACTTTCAAGTTTGCGCTCAGTGCTGAATTCTTTTTGAGGGAACATTGGGTGGCGGGCAGGTTGAATACAGAAAAAACTATACCTTAAAAAATCCATAAATGTACCGGTATCATTCTTGTGCAATTTATATCGCTAGGCTACATTTATGTTTCTTTCATTATTTTTGGCTATCTGGCATTAGTGTGTAAGCCTAAGCTTTAGGGCCTAACTGTACGCACACCAAATAGCCTACACCCCATGCTTTTGTGAACGGGCCGGGCAGAAAAAATTAATGGCGATCCACTGAAGCAAAAAGGACAATGAGTTTAATTCAATAAGAGAAAAGCTACGAAATGGAGAGTTGAAAATAATAATGAAAAAGGGGTGCAAGAAAAGTAATGTTTGGGAAAGATTTGGTGAAGTGGTAAAAGAGGATGATAGCAGTGTTATGTGTGATGATTGTGAAGCACTATACTTTAAATAGGGAACTGTAGCCTACTGTTCAGATGGGTTAAATGGAAACTGAAATCTGGACACTGACTGTAGGTCTATAACCTCTCACAGCCTTAATATTAACTCCTGCAGAATGTAGCATTTCTTGCAGTAAAATTATACACCAAATGTAGGCAACATTTTGACTCGGGAACAGTAGTGGAGAAATATTATTTATTTATTTCAGCATCTTGAGAGAATGTGAATAAGCAATTAGATACCGTCTGTAGAGGTGCTATCTTTATCAGTATCATAAAAGCTGATAGTATTTCAAGCACAAAATATGCATCCAAGCTGAACTGAAATATTTTCAGAAACACGTTGGGTCGTTTTCACAGTATTCTATTTGCTTACAACCAGTCAAACTGATGCCATTTGGACATTTCACACAGAAGATATTTCCTTTGTTTTTGTCATTGCATTTTCTCCCGGTCGCTGAACGTCTTTGCTCCATGAAAGAAGCAGAGACGACAGAAAACTTTACCAATGTCAACTAGATTGAAGCATTCATTCTATCGATCTATGACATTATTCTGGTGAGCAAGGGTTTATTTAGTCTTCTAGGGCTACATACAATGACAGAAGAGAAGCTGCATGTATCTAATTATAGACAAGTTTACTAAAAAAAACGACCAAAATGTCGGAAATTATAAGCAGAAACATATCTAAAATCAGGCAAAAAAAATCCTGCACCCTCTGTCAAAAAATCACTCTGCCGTCTCTGTAGCCTACAGTGCATTTTCTGTATTAGCGGGTTAGGGTTGGGCCTCAGATTTTCAATGCAGGCGGGTGCGGGTGAACAAACGGTTGACCCACGCACCACTATTAAATATATGGCTCTGAGTGGGATCACACATTTCTGAGCCTGTGTGTATAGTATGTAATACTATGTATAACTTACAATGGCATCGAGGAAATTCATCTCCAGGGTGTTGACAGTCTGGACGTCCAGTTTCCCAGCTGCCCCCCACTCGTCGTTGAACACCTCCTCGTCCTCCCCTTCGTCGTACAAATATTTGCTGGCAACCATCTGGAGGAAAGGCGACACAGGATTAGGGGGTTAAGATCAGTCCATATGTCATAGAAAGCAAGATGTGTTTGCATCTATTTCCTCACACATACTACACAGGAGATTCCATCCTAATAGTTGTTATTTTTGACTTGACTATTGTTATTATTGTTACTGACTGATGTACTGCATCGTTGAAGGAGCTATCACATAAGCATTTTGCTGCATCTTTTATACCTGCTGTAAACTGTGCGTGACGAATAAAATTTGATTTGATTTTTAAACATGACAGGACACTTTCCCAGACACAGACTTAAGCCTACCCCTGGTCAAAAAAACACATTGCAGATTCTAAATTGAACAAGAATTAGGTGTAGTATATGAGTCTTGGCCCTACATGCCCAGCAGATAATAGAGAGACCCATGTTCATAACAAGCTGTACTGTGCCCATCACATGCATAGCCTTAACCTAATTCTGTCGAGAAGACCTGTGCTTTTCAGTCACCCACATTGCCATTGCATAATTCTGGTAAGAGGACCTAATGCTTATCACCTAGGCTAAATAGCCTTGGCTTAATTCTGGCGAGACAACCTGTGCGTCCCAAATTTCCCCCTATTCCAATCAATCAATCAAAAACATATTCTCACATGCTTCGTAAATAACAGGTGTAGACTAACAGTGAAATGCAGATCTTGGCTCTGGTCAAAAGCAGTACACTACAATGGGAATAGGGTGCCATTTGAGATGCATCCAACCTTTGGCCCACATACCATGGAGATAAGGAAGAGGTCAGAGGAGGAGATCTTTCGCAGGTATTCGGGGTTCCTGTGTCGTAACCTTTCGATGTAGACCAGGGCCAGCATCATGGCACACGGAGAGATACACGCCTCCCTGAAAAACAGACCAACTATATTAAGTTATGAAGACCATTACGTGCCCAGAAAGGATAACATGGAAAGTGTCAACATTCACTGACAACATACCTCGCGACATGAGCAGCATATTTCTTGTGCAGTTTTCGAATTGGGCTAGGGGCAGACTTCTGAAGGAATTCCACAGCAATATCTAGAAATCATATTCAGAACATAATAATAATCAATTATTCAAATTCACAACATAATAATCAACACAGTCACACATGGACAGGACATAACCTAACCGACAAAATAGCTAACCTGTAACAGGACAGGAAAGGGAATCTAGAGAGCCATCTTGGTCCAGGCCATAGTACAATCGCTTCCGTACTCTCTCAGACAGTTTCTGATGTCCAGGAAGAAACTGTGAAGGCAGATCAGATAGCAAAGTTAATAATTGAGCGACACGCCTACATGACAAAAAAGAACCTGAAATAACGTTAGCTAGCAAACTTTACACAAACAAGTCACGTCAACACAGTTGGAATAATGTACCTAGCTAAATAGCTATCCCACAAATTGCCTCTTATATTCGGTTATCCCACTGTGTTTGCTGGCTACCGTCTTACGAGGTAAGGGTTAACGTTAGCTTCAACTTCACGACTTGTCACCTAAATCCAGAACAACCACATTCACATGTAGCTAACGTTAGCAAGCTGGTTAGCTACGTTAACGTTAGTTAGTCCAATACCGTACAGTAAGCGTTAACCTAGCCGTGTTTTGATGTTCAATTATAAGAAAGGCATACAAACACGTTTTGTTTAACCTGGTATACATATTTAAAATGCAATTACCAAATATGTCGTAAACTCATATCATCTCGTAAACTGTTATCGTTAACTAAATACCTCCCTAAACTAGCCAACTCAGCTAGCGTTGACAACGTAGCTAGCTAACTAGCCTGCTATTGTAGGCTTAATGACAGGCCAAGGCGAGTGAACGTAACTTACCGTAAACTCCTGAAAGTCAGAAAATTGAAATGTTCGTTCACTAAACAATTCGTTGAAATCCATGCTGTCTATCCAACATTAGCCAAATACTAGAAAGAGAGAAATCTAGCTGAATATCTATAAAACGGCGCCTGGTCTTCCTCAGGCTAGCTAGCTAGCACATCAGCAACCCCCGTTGTGATGGCTGACAAGCCCGCTTAGAAACCAATCAACAGCTGAGATGAAGGAGGGAGGGAACAGTCTAGGGAACAATTATGTAATGTACTGTATGGCTACAAACAGTTGTCTAATAATATAAAGCTAGCAATATGGTAAATTAGTAAAAACAGAGCCCACTTTGTCATAATACACCTTTAATTATACAATTTATTAACATATAAATACAAAGAAAAAACAAACCATTTATGTATTTGACATCCAGGCATGGACTGATGCCACACACACATAGGAAAAGTGACAAAGGCAAAGATCACACTAAAAACAAACTATGCCCCCAAATCGCATACAAAACAGTTTGACATTGTGTCAAAGCAGTTAATATCAAAACAGATTTTGGTTGGGTGCATTTTTCTCTGTGTCAATCAGTGGAGGCTGCTGAGGGGAGGACGGCTCATAATAATGGCTGGAACGGTGCAAATTGAATAGCATCAAACACATGGAAACCAATTGTTTGATGTATTTGATACCATTCCACTTATTCCGCTCCAGCCATTACCACGAGCCTGTTCTCCCCATTTAAGGTGCCACCAACCTCCTGTGGTGTCAATGTCACTCATTGACACAGAGAACATTTCAAACTCATGGTGCATTAGTGTAAATAATTTGACTGCACCGGTTTGCGCACATTGTACACCTACAAATGATTGACTGCTGTCGTGGTAGAGCAATGATTTGATAGCAGAACCACTCTAGCTCTTTGGTATTACTTCTGCAGTCACAAATGCTCAAATGCATTTGGGATTAATCTAATTATTTCACAGTCTGACATAACTTTTCATGATGTAAAGTCCGTTGTGCATTATATGGATGGTAAGAATGTCAGTTTTCACTTCCCCTTGATTAATGCAGACAGTTTCAAATTCCAATTAAACTCCAAACCCGTAATCCTATGGCCTTAACGTAGATATAAAGTCCCCATTTTCTCTCAAATAACTCAAGTTCAGCTAAATGGCTAGATCTTCCCTTATGGCCCTTTTTTAAATAAATGAAACAGAATTTTACAATACATACTGTAAATGGAGTGTGATTATTATCAACAGATATTGACAAACTCCACACTGCCTTGGGAATGCAAGGCATAGATATTTACAAATTCAAATACAGACTAATTTATTCCATTAAAATAAAAATACACTGACAGTAGTTCTTTACTCAAAACGGGTAGCAGCATAGACAGGGTTGAGAATTCTGAGTTCATTCATAGATAAAGGTTTTCTTTTCCGCTGGGAATTTTGTCAATTATATCGGTTCTGTTCTCTTGCCAGTAGTTCTTATTGATCACCATTGGTGACAAATAAAAGTTACAGCCAGGATAATTTTGCAAGTATCAGTCAACACCTAGACTGTACATGATAATGCCAGAGTCTGATTGGAGTAAAATTGATGCAGCTTGGATGTGAAACGGACCAAATACAGACTAAATATCTGTTTTACTAATAACCAAATTTAGATTTTAAAGTTGAAGTTCTCATACACATACCTTGTACTTAGATTTTTTTTTAAACAATTAGAGTGCAACTGATTTCTTTGTTAAACAGTCAAATCGGTCTGAATCTCTTCATTAGTCTAATGTAAATCTATTGCTTGTATAGTAGCTAACAAAAATGTTCCCGTCTCATTAGCTAAAAAGTGGGTATAGTACAAAATATATATATATATATACACTACAGTTCAAAAGTTTGGGGTCACTTAGAAATGTTCTTGTTTTCGAAAGAAAAGCAATTTTTTAGTCCATTAAAATAACATCAAATTGATCAGAAATACAGTGTAGACATTGTTAATGTTGTAAATATCTACATAGGCGTACAGAGGCCCATTATCAGCAACCATCAGTCCTGTGTTCCAATGGCACGTTATGTTTTCTAATCCAAGTTTTTCATTTTAGAAGGCTAATTGATCATTAGAAAACCCTTTTGCAATTATGTTAGCACAGCTGAAAACTGTTGTGCTGATTAAAGAAGCAATAAAACTGGCCTTCTTGAGCCTAGTTGAGTATCTGGAGCATCAGCAATTGTGGGTTCGATTACAGGCTCAAAATGGCCAGAAACAAAGCACTTTCTTCTGAAACTCGTCTATTCTTGTTCTGAGAGATGAAGGCTATTCCATGTGAGGAAATTGCCAAGAAACTGAAGATCTCGTACAACGCTGTGTACTACTCTCTTCACAGAACAGCGCAAACTGGCTCTAACCAGAATAGAAAGAGGACTGGGTGGCCCCGGTGCACAACTGAGCAAGAGGACAAATACATTAGTGTGTCTAGTTTGAGAAACCAGCGCCTCACAGGTTCTCAACTGGCAGCCTCATTAAATAGTACCCGCAAAACACCAGTCTCAACGTCAACAGTGAAGAGGCGACTCCGGGATGCTGACCTTCTAGGCAGAGTTGCAAAGAAAAAGCCATATCTCAGACTGGCCAATAAAAAGAAAAGATTAAGATGGGCAGTCTGAGATATGGCTTTTTTTTTGCAACTCTGCCTAGAAGGTCAGCATCCCGGAGTCGCCTCTTCACTGTTGACGTTGAGACTGGTGTTTTACGGGTACTATTTAATGAGGCTGCCAGTTGAGAACCTGTGAGGCGTCTGTTTCTCAAACTAAACACTCTAATGTATTTGTCCTCTTGCTCAGTTGTGCACCGGGGCCTCCCACTCCTCTTTCTATTCTGATTAGAGCCAGTTTGCGCTGTATGAAAATGTATGCACTCACTAACTGTAAGTCGCTCTGGATAAGAGCGTCTGCTAAATGACTAAAATGTAAATGAAATAATGGGCCTCTGTACACCTATGTAGACATTCCATTACAAATCAGCCGTTTCCAACATTACCAATGTCTACACTGTATTTCTGATGAATTTGATGTTATTTTAATGGACAAAAACATTGCTTTTCTTTCGAAAACAAGGACATTTCTAAGTGACCCAAACTTTTGAACAGTAGTTTATAATTTACAATGAACCTGTTCAATAAGACCATCTCTAGATGTTGTAAATAAACCTAATATTTACATTTCTCAACCCCTAAACATTAGTCAACAATTCAAAGTGTTGTGAGACACTGTGCCTAACTGCCTACACATGCGCTTAAGGGTAGGTATTCGTCTACTTTGGACTTGCTGCCACTTCTCTGGACGGCTGCAATCAACAGACTTCAGACAGCAAGAAGACAGATTATACTGAGTCCTGGGTCGTGTTCATTAGGAACTAATCTCTCATGGACAGACGCATGTAACATAACTGGTATCGTAGTGTCTGTCAACAGACTGTGGGATGCGACAACAGCGAGGTGCACAGATTTTATTATTATTATATATATTAATTTTTTTTCCCACCGATCATTTCGAGAAATCATGATTATGCAGGTGGGGGAGGGGGGAATGGAGCTACCGCCCTGCTTCTGCTACTTGTTCTAGTATATTTTCCCACACGTCTCCCCCCAGAATTTGATGGAGCATCTGACTCAATTACATATAATTTTTTGTGTGTGTGGGGGGGTGGTTCAGAGATTAATTACGCACTAAACGGATCAAAACAGACTGCAATAAGGAGGGACTACCTGGACTTGACCAATAAGAAACACTAATTTTAAAAACATTTTCTGTTAGTTGCCCTAATGAACACGATCCTGAATACACTTAAAAACAACTGGCCTGAGGCATTCATGGCACAAACATTTTGATTGAATGACCAAACATAAAATACCAAATAAATATGTGCTTAACTTCACTCATAACAGAATGAACCTCAATGGACGGATACCCTAAAAAAGTGCAGAAAAAACAGCCTTTTGAGGCATCTAATCCTCTCCCTGCATCCCTCGTCCACCTCCTCACAATATCTACATATCCTTGACCTCTCACTCTATCCTCAGTGGCCTTCAGTGGCTGATGGGGGCTGTAGTTTCTCAGACTTCCTGTCTTTGGCTTCTGTGTCAGAGGCTGAGTCCGAGTCCTGGGCCTGTTGCTGCTTCATCCACATGTCACAGTACAACCCTCCCTTAGCCAGCAGCTCATCATGCCTGGGAGGGAGAAAGTGGAGAATATGTATTAACAATGGGGACACACAATCACCATTACCATCATGATCATGTACTATGCCAAGATGTACCCACATGGGCACTATATGGTTTTGAGAATAGGACTATAGTGTGCGAAGTATCATAAACATTGGCCTGTCCCATTCTTGATGTTTACATACATTCTTTAGCTATTTGTTTCTTGAAGAGCATAAAACAATATTTTGATTGGAATAGGCTTGTGGAGTGTGCAACAATAGAACAATCACTCTTTCAACCATTCACTCACCGTCCTCGCTCTGCAATCTGACCGTCACTTAGAACAAGAATCTGGTCGGCACCGATGATGGTCGACAACCTGAAGACAGACAATTCACAATCAGACCAGACAGATCCAAACCATATAAATGTAGGATTAGAGGGGAGAAATGTGTGTGTCCTAATCACAGGAGGTTGGTGGCATCTTAATTGGGGAGGACGGGCTCGTGGTAATGGTTGGAGTGGAATGGTCTCCAATACGTCAAAACACAAGGTTTCCATGTGTTTGACGCCATTCCATTCCCTCCGTTCCAGCCATTATTATGAACCGTCCTCCCCTCAGCAGCCTCCACTGATCCTAATGTATGGATTCCCTCTATACATGCATTTTGGTCCACCTGAGACTCATCCTTTACCTGTGAGCCACGACGATGGTGGTCCGATTGGAGCACACTCTGGTGAGCGATGCCTGAATGTTGCGCTCGGTCTGTGTGTCTAGAGCAGATGTGGCCTGTGCAGAGGGAAAGCTTTATGAGATAGGTCACATGACTAAAATATTGAAGTTCAGTGAACTTGTATTAATCCACTGTAACACAATATGACAGGGGGATCAGTGGTGTGGGGGCAAACATTGGCCCTCTTTGAATACGTTAAGAATGCATCCTTGCTTCCTCTCGTCCTTGAAGAAATATCTGATCTGACATGGCTGGAATGGTGTAAGCTAAGTGATAGAGCCGTTGCGTTCACCTATCAATTTGTGTAAGCTTAGCGATAACTTCAAGGAGAGGAGGGAGGAAGTGTGTGTGTTTAAAGTATTTGAATGCTCTGGGGTGAAGTTTCCCCTAGGTAAAGATCTAGGACCAGCTTCCCCTCCCCAATTCTAAACTTAACCAAAAAAATAAGAAAAAATGCTAAACTGACTCAAGATCAGTGTCTAGGGCAAGGATGGGAAACTCCAGTCCTCGAGGGCCTGATTGGTGTCACACTTTTGCCCCACCCCCAGCTAACACACCTGACTCCAATAATCAACTAATCATGACCTTCAGTTTAGAAGTACTTTAAATAAGCTGTGTTTTCTAGGGATGGGGGGAAAAGTGTGACAACTCCGGCCCCCAAGGACTGGAGTTGCCTATCCCTGGTCTAGTGGCAGCTTCACCCTACACCTATTTGAACAGGGTCATTGACCCTCCTGGTGGCCCTTCCTGAAAGTTTACCTCATCCAGCAGGATGATCTGAGGGGCCTTGAGGATAGTCCGGGCGATAGCCACCCTTTGCTTCTCCCCCCCACTCAGCTTCAGACCCCTCTCGCCCACCTGGGTGTCATATCCTGGGAGGGGGACAGACACAGACAAAGACACAAATGTCACTCACCTCATACAGTAACAATGCACCTGGCACCTACTGTGTGACCTCTGCAAATCTCCCCACTTGTTTCAGGAAATGTAGATTTGCATGTAAATGCTTCAGCAAATGTGGTTGGTAAATACAAACACCTACACAAACCCTTAAAACAACAATATTGACACCCATAAACCAACTTCAGGTTAAGTACAGCCAGAATTATAATGGCAGCATACAGCGCTGGTTTCCAAGACACAGATTAAACCTAGTCCTGGACTCAATGTAGAATCTCTATTGAAATATTTGTTTTGTCCAGGACTAGGCTTATTTAACCCTTACCAGATAAATTGACTGAGAACACATACTTATTTACAGCAACGATCTGGGGAATAGTTACAGGGGAGATGAGGGGGGGCAAGAATGGGCCAATTGGAAGCTGGGGATGATTAAATTGCCATGATGATATGAGGGCCAGATTGGGAATTTAGCCAGGACACCGGGGTTAACACCCCTACTCTTACTAGGGCTGGGCAATATATCAAATTAATTCGATATGTTTTTGCACGATGTTCCAAATGCCTGTATCGCAAGACTCAAGGTTTTTATTTATTTCTGGTTTTTATGTGTGCTGTCTTTTTGGTCTCGTGTCCTTCGCGCCTTCTGTGTTGTGTACACCTTCCCACAGACAGCAAGTCCCTCCCCCTCCCCCTTCCACTCACAACAACAAAATACAAAATATAAACTTGCTATTTGCATTTGAAGTTTGGTCCAACAGAATCGGTCATATGGACACCGAAACGCTTAAACATTATTTTATGGTAATACACGAGAACTTAACCTTTCTAATGACACCCTTTTTATGTCTCAACTCCCAAAATGTAGAATAGAGCAGACCCTACTAAAACAAGAGTATCAAAATGAATGCTCAGTTTGTCGCTCAGTTTGTACCACTAGCAGCATTTTAGCCACAGACTTATGTGTTAGCGGTCTATTCTGTGTTTTATAAATGTGCAATGAGAATAAAAATATGCATTTATATAATGAATTGGCAACTCGTTCTCATTCTGAGAAATAAGCATCTTCTCATCCAGTTAGGCCACTTGGTTTCAATATCTAAACAAAGTGAATAGGCTATGTTGTTCAAACAGTTGGAGGTAGGAGGGTGTATACAGAACAGTTCAACTGTTCTACGTTGTTAGAAAGCAAATTGATACAAGTTAGCTAGACTTTAAATATAAGGTTTTGCTGGCTACTCACTAGCACATAGGCATGTGCTTGAGAGATTGTTTATGAGACCTGTGCTAATTTTCTATAATGCCTGCTACAAGAAAACGGTCATTATTAGTGGACGTGCATTTTGCTTGGTTCTGGTTACAAAAGGGCATTTTTATAGACAAACTTGAAAGCCAGATCAGTGATTATTGCAACAAAAAAAAAGCAGTTTAAATTAATTTTATAAAATTATACAATTATTAGTGGGTCTTATGGTTGTGGAAGGCTTATATTTAGCCTAGGTGTAATTCATTACATTATTCCTGACTGTTTGAAATGCAGTGTATTGAGCTTTAATTCTGCAACTACGCCTATTTGGAAAAACTTAAAATGAAAAAATAAATAAAAAATGAGACACTAGATGCTCGTCGAACATCCCATTCCAAAATCATGGGCATTAATATAGAGCTGGTCCCCCCTTTGCTGCTATAACAGCCTCTACTCTTCTGGGAAGGCTTTCCACTAGATGTTGGAACATTGCTGCGGGGACTTGCTTCCATTCAGCCACAAGAGCATTAGTGAGGTCGGGCACTGATTTTTGGGGGATTAAGCCTGGCTCGCATTCGCCGTTCCAATTCATCCCAAAGGTGTTCGATGGGGTTGAGGTCAGGGCTCTGTCTCCTGGAATCCACCAAACCCAGATTCGTCCGTCGGACGTGATTCATCACTCCAGAGAACGCGTTTCCACTGCTCTAGAGTACAATGGCGGCAAGCTTTACACCACCAGCCGACGCTTGGCATTGCGCATGGTGATCTTAGGCTTGTGTGTAGCTGTTCAGCCATGGAAACCCATTCATGAAGCTCTCGATGAACAGTTATTGTACTGACGTTGCTTCCAGAAGCTGTTTGGAACTCAGTAGTGAGTGATGCAACTGAGGACAGACGATTTTTACGCGCTACGTGCTTTCATCACTCGGCGGTCATGTTTTGTGAGCTTGTGTGGCCTACCACTTCGCGGCTGAGCCATTGTTGCTCCTAGACGTTTCCACTTCACAATAACAGCACTTACAGTTGACCGGCGCAGCTCTAGCAGGGCAGACATTTGACCAACTGACTTGTTGGAAAGGTGGCATCCTATGACGATGCCACATTGAAAGTCACGGAGCTCTTCAGTACGGGCCAATCTACTGCCAATGTTTGTCTATGGAGATTGCATGGCTGTGTGCTCGATTATATACACCTGTCAGCAACGGGTGTGGCTGAAATAGCCGAATCCACTAATTTGAAGGGATGTCTTCATACTTTTGGCCATGTAGTGTATTTATTGTGAATCACCCATACATTTGAAAATCATCTAGATATGATTTTTTGGCAATATCGCACAGCCTTAACTCTTATGATAAGTGCCATGGGATCTTTAGTGAACACAGAGAGTCAGGACATCCGTTTAACGACCCATCCGAAAGACAGTACCCTACACAGGGCAATGTCCCCAATCTCTGCCATGGGGCATTGGGATCTTTTTTTAGACCAGAGGAAAGAGTGCCTCCTACTGGCCCTCCAACACCACTGGATCTCCCATCCAGGGACCGACCAGCACCGACCCTGCTTAGCTTCAGAGGCAAGCTAGCAGTGGGATGCAGGGTGGTATGCTGCTGGCTTAATCGGTGTCCAGGAAACCGTCAAAAGAGACGGTGGTATTTCCGTACCTTCTGGGAACGTCTGGATCTTCTCATGAATGTCTGCGGCGATAGCCGCCTCCTCCACTTCGTGGTCGCTGGCGGAGACGCGCCCGTAGCGGATGTTGTCGCGGATGTTGTCGTTGAAGAGGACCGTGTCCTGGGGCACCACGCCGATGTGGGCACGCAGAGACACCTGCTTCACCTGCACCCAGAAATGAAGAGTCTCAGAAGACACTAAAGCAGTAAAGGGTGAACCGGGGAGGCACTACCTGGACTTGTAAAACCCCCAACTCAAAACGCATTGAAAACAAAATGTTATAGATAGCATGTGCTCACAAGACAGATAGCCTGGGAACTATTTTCTTGCAACTGGGCAAATTACTCACCTTAGAGATGTCCTGGCCATCGATGCGGATGCATCCCCCCTGGACGTCATAGAAACGGAAGAGCAGGCGAAGGATGGTGCTCTTACCGCACCCTGACTGGCCAACCTAGGGACGTCCACACACAAACACACACAGTTGAGAAGCGAGAACAATCGACAGATCCAAACCATCACGACTGTTGAGAAAATTGTTTTTAGACGAGACTGACTTTATGACCAAAATTATCTTTATTATCTTTAGTATCTTATTTACACTTTGTAGTCAATTCTGACACTAGAGTAACTGTTTCTGACTCATATCGATGCCACATAGGCCGTTTTCAAAGGGATTTGTTGCTTTTTAAAGGCAGTTGCTCTTTAACCTCTGGGTTATGCTTGGAATCCAATCTTACCAATGCAACAGTATGGCCTGGCTGCACAGTGAATGATACGTCCTTAAGAATCTCCTTCCTTAAAAAAACACAGAAGCACAAAAAATACAACGTAATCAAAGGAGAACACTGGAACAACCACGACTATGATTATTTAACAAACTGTTTCTGAATCATTATCTGTGTATAGCCAGTGGTTCATTTGTAAATTGGGAGGTGCCTTAACAAAAAGTGAGCCGAGAGGGGGGGTGACCTGGGCGGCTCTGAAGGACGGAACACACGAAAGAAAAAAGAAATCACCTTTATAATAAAGCATTGCATGCATATCATCGCTTTGCGTGCTGGCATAGAGCAGTAGAGCAGTAGAGTAGAGCCGCTTGCAGAAGCTGCACACATGGGATTTTTTTTTTTAAAGCCTAAAGTCTGGGAATTATTTTGTGTTTTATAAACGCATTTCATGCAATTCTACATAATTTTTGATGACTGGGGACTTTAGCAGAATCTTTTTTAATACCTCACAAATTATCGAAATGACAGGCTACTTTGACACTGACAAACAGAATCTGAGATCAATAAAAACGACCTTGTGTTGAATCCATCATTAGCCTAGGCCAGGGATCATCAACTAGATTCAGCCACGGGCCGATCTTTTCTTGAGCGGATGGTCGTGGGGCCAGAATATAATTACAAATCATTTGTAGACTGCAAATGGACCGCAAGAAACCCAACCAGACATAATGTTTGACTAAAACATAATCATTTCAAACCTTGCGTTTGTATACGATCACGTGTCTCTCTACTATGCGTGGGAATACTTGGGAACACATTTCTTAAATTAAAAGATTCCCTGGTGTGTGGAGAGACACATATTGTAAAATATGAAGAAATTATAGTCCTAAAAACGCTTTCCAGTTTCACTGACTCACCCAATGATGCGCAGCTCACTCATCAGAGATGGCCGATGCGCTAGTGCCAAAAGCCTCTCTCTCTCTTGTTTTATTGTAAAACAATGCTGTTCGCTCAATAGGCCTATTTGGAAGTTCATAACATACACTGCTCAAAAAAATTAAGGGAACACTAAAATAACACATCCTAGATCTGAATGAATGAAATAATCTTATTAAATACTATTTTATTTACATAGTTGAATGTGCTGACAACAAATTCACACAAAAAGTATTAATGGAAATCAAATTTATCAACCCATGGAGGTCTGGATTTGGAGTCACACTCAAAATTAAAGTGGAAAACCACACTACAGGCTGATCCAACTTTGATGTAATGTCCTTAAAACAAGTCAAAATGAGGCTCAGTAGTGTGTGTGGCCTCCACGTGCCTGTATGACCTCCCTACAACGCCTGGGCATGCTCCTGATGAGGTGGCGGATGGTCTCCTGAGGGATCTCCTCCCAGACCTGGACTAAAGCATCCGCCAACTCCTGGACAGTCTGTGGTGCAACGTGGCGTTGGTGGATGGAGCGAGACATGATGTCCCAGATGTGCTCAATTGGATTCAGGTCTGGGGAACGGGCGGGCCAGTCCATAGCATCAATGCCTTCCTCTTGCAGGAACTGCTGACACACTCCAGCCACATGAGGTCTAGCATTGTCTTGCATTAGGAGGAACCCAGGGCCAACCGCACCAGCATATGGTCTCACAAGGGGTCTGAGGATCTCATCTCGGTACCTAATGGCAGTCAGGCTACCTCTGGCGAGCACATGGAGGGCTGTGTGGCCCCCCAAAGAAATGCCACCCCACACCATGACTGACCCACCGCCAAACCGGTCATGCTGGAGGATGTTGCAGGCAGCAGAACGTTCTCCACGGCGTCTCCAGACTATGTCACGTCTGTCACATGTGCTCAGTGTGAACCTGCTTTCATCTGTGAAGAGCACAGGGCGCCAGTGGCGAATTTGCCAATCTTGGTGTTCTCTGGCAAATGCCAAACGTCCTGCACGGTGTTGGGCTGTAAGCACAACCCCCACCTGTGGACGTCGGGCCCTCATACCACCCTCATGGAGTCTGTTTCTGACCGTTTGAGCAGACACATGCACATTTGTGGCCTGCTGGAGGTCATTTTGCAGGGCTCTGGCAGTGCTCCTCCTGCTCCTCCTTGCACAAAGGCGGAGGTAGCAGTCCTGCTGCTGGGTTGTTGCCCTCCTACGGCTTCCTCCACGTCTCCTGATGTACTGGCCTGTCTCCTGGTAGCGCCTCCATGCTCTGGACACTACGCTGACAGACACAGCAAACCTTCTTACCACAGCTCGCATTGATGTGCCATCCTGGATGAGCTGCACTACCTGAGCCACTTGTGTGGGTTGTAGACTCCGTCTCATGCTACCACTAGAGTGAAAGCACCGCCAGCATTCAAAAGTGACCAAAACATCAGCCAGGAAGCATAGGAACTGAGAAGTGGTCTGTGGTCACCACCTGCAGAACCACTCCTTTATTGGGGGTGTCTTGCTAATTGCCTATAATTTCCACCTGTTGTCTATTCCATTTGCACAACAGCATGTGAAATTTATTGTCAATCAGTGTTGCTTCCTAAGTGGACAGTTTGATTTCACAAAAGTGTGATTGACTTGGAGTTACATTGTGTTGTTTAAGTGTTCCCTTAATTTTTTTGAGCAGTGTATTTGGTAGCCTACAGACAGGTTAGTCTTCTCTTTTCAGTAGAATCTATTTTCTTTCCAACCGATGTTTTCATACATGCTGTTCCCGGATGCAGGCATGCCTTGTGATTGGACTACACACAATCCACAGCTAGGCACATTTTTTTTATTATAAACTACTGATCCTGTGGCTAAATTATAGGCCTACTCCTGGTATAGTATTCTGAATTATTTAATTTATCTCTGAATAGACAGCAGTAATTCTATAACTTTGGCAAATGTATTTACATTTATCTGGGGTGCTGAGGCACCTCCAGCACCCTTCCCGGGGCTATGGTTCTATAAGGAAATAAATGAAGTGCAACGCTGGAGAGATGAGAGTTGCAGGCTCATGTCTATCAGAGCAGACGAGGGAGAAAGATCATAGAAAGTGAATCTCATTCTAGTTCTGAGAGAGATACATGCACGCCTCACTCACACACACACACACACACACACACACACCACAGCAATGGCCACACGTTGGTCTATACAGTCTATAACGTTGCGCAAACCATAAACCTGGGCCGGACCAACACAAATCAATTCTTAGAATATCAGGCATGTTTTCACATTACAGTTTTTAGGGGGTATGAGAATTACAGAGGAGGCACATTGAATTAACTGATTGATTTTATTATAAACAGTCCAAAATTGAGAGGTGCCGGATCATTAGTCCAAACAAGACCTAAAAATAATTCTAAGAGATCTAAGCCAGGACTTACCCGTCAATGTAGTTAAAGTACACATTCTCAAACTCCACTTTTCCCAGTTTATAGAGAAGGTTCCCTGCATTCACCACGTCCTTCACCTGAAGGGAAATCAAAAGTAAATCTATTTTTTACTAAAAAACGATTTCCCATAATGCAGTGCAAATAAATCCTGACAGACACCAAAATGCTGGTCATTGACTCTCGCGTAATTGTCAGCTGCTCGATTAAGTTCTGGGTCCATACATGTTAAGAGAAGAGATCAAATGCTAGAGTTAGTTACGGGCCGAATGTCTACTCAACTTCTGAAATTCGAAAGATGCTAAGACCTGCGAAATCGTGATTTGTCCAAATAACCAGTGTCGAAAAACCAAACACTGGAACAACTACTGCTCGTTATCCTACGCATCCCAATCTCTCGGTTTACACGCAGAATCTTCCCACGAGAGGTTGGTCATCATCAACATTAGTCATCGACAACCAATTTCAAAATTACCTCCTCTTCCTCGGCAAAGAGCTTAAACATGCTCTCCATGTCGATGAAGGACTTCTGGATTATTCTGTGGAGGAAGAAGTCGTATGTATTATACAGAGCCCGTTTTGCATTATGGGTACTGTAATACATAATGCTATAAACAATGCCTTTCATAGATCTGTCTCAATAGTCTAGCTTCATTTGCTTGTGTCTTTCCTGATCTAGTAAGACAATGTGGAAGCAATAGGGTGGAAACATATACAGTCTAGGGAAGGATGTAAGGAAGTATAATTGAAACCCAGCCCATAACAACTCTCACCTGTAGTAGGTTCCAAACCAGTTGAGAGGAGTGTAGAGCTGGATGATGTAGGTGCCAAAGAGGATAAAGTCTCCTAGCTGGGGATAAAGGGAACTAGCCTGGTTAAATGTATCATAATAACACTTCATACACCACATTTATTATTAAGAAAAACATGTAATATCACTCACTGTTATTGGATTTTCTTTAGCAAAACATTTTCAAACATGCAGTTTTCAAGCATGAAAACATAGCAAGGCTGCATGGCCTTGTAGTGATGCAATACGTCTGTGTTATGCATTTGTATTGATTTTGTTTGTCTGCAAGGCAAGCTGCACAAATAATTTCCTTATTAGAGTACAATAAAGTTTTCTAATCTAATGTAGGACAGAGCTGAAAAACTGCGTAGCAGAGAAAAGTGGCGTGAGATTGAAGTTCTGGGTTCATACATGTTAAGAGAAGAGATCAAATGCTAGAACGAGAAGCGGAACAAGGAGCTCCACCCTCTCTCTTCGCAAGTTATGGGCCGAATGTCTACTCCACTTCTGAAATTTGAAAGATGCTAAAACCTGCGAAATCTTGATTTGTCCAAATAACCATTGTCTAGGCCCTTAACATGAAGTTGTAAAATACTGAACTCCCCTTTTAAATGGTTTATCATCCTGAAAGTGTCTGCTTAACGAAAACCAAACCATGGATTACAGTTTGTCCTGGCTCATAGACTATTGTCAGGGTGAGGAACCATGTTACATTCATTTGTAAAATACTGAACTTCCCCTTTAAGAGTAATTCCATGTCATTTCTGCAATCCATGACACCCACCATCTCAGATTTTTCTGAAATCGTTTCTGTAGTTAGTATATTTATTGAAGATTATACTATAAATTAAAATAGTCAATTTGGGTGCAATCAATTAGCTTAATTCATCAGAGATCAAATAATATATTTAAACAAAACAATGTTTCAGGAATGCTAATCGTTTCAGCACAATCTGAGATGGTGGGTGTCAAAATCCTCTTTCTTCCGCTTTTCGAGGTGGAACGACCCTTAAGCCAGCAAGCACTCTGAGCTCAGTACCTTAAACTTGCCCTCCTGGACAAAGTAGGCACAGAGCAGTGAGCCTGTCAGTAGGCCTGAGCCGATGATCAGGTTCTGGGTCTGGTTCAGGAAGGCCAGAGAGGCTTGGGTCTTCCATTCTGAGATCTAGGACGGGAGGGGACAGACCGCAAATACAACATTACAATCAATAGAGTTATAGCCTGGTCCCAGATCTGCTTGTGCAGGGGGAGAGAGAGAGAGATGTACAGAGGGAGGGTCTGGAGAACCTCTAACTATGCATCTCAGCTGGTCAAACACATCTCCCTGAATAAACAAAACAAGCACTCTGGTGTAACTTTACACAGATCTACATTCTCAACTCTTCAGCGTTTGGCATCTATGGTCTAGATTACCTGATACTTCAGGATGGCGTCCTCAAAACGGTTCACTTCATAATTTTCTGCGTTGTAGTACTTCACCTGTTGGAAAAACGCCACAATCGCAGTCATGAAGCAACTTTGAAGCTGCAAAATGTAATATGTTTGTGGATAGCTTCATGTGCCAGGTAGGGATTCTCGATCGTGTTCATTAGGTACTTAAACAGGGAGAGACTACCTATACATTTTCCGCTGTGTGCCCTAATGAACACGACCCAAGTATTGAGGTTATAAGTCAATGGGAGCGTCTCCGTACCGTCTCAAAGTTGAGCAGGGAGTCCACTGCCTTGGACTTGGCGTTGTTGTCCTGGGTGTTCATGTCTCGCCTGTACTTAGTCCTCCATTCCGTGATGATGATGGTAAGGGCTGGAGCGATATATTGATGGACCATTATGAAATATTACATTGTTATTACCAGGGGTTGGAACCGGTTCAGGGAACAGAACTAAAAACCGAAATAACAAAAAATGAAGAACGGAAACAGAACTGGGAACGAAAGTGATCTCTAGTGTTCCAGAATATAACCGTTCTTTTTTAATCTTGAGAACCGGTTAATAATGTTATTTTTTGCTAATTAACTGCTAATGTGGCTATCATAAAGAACTACAAATGTCATGATCTGGACGAGACTGCTGAATCGAAGCAAAGGTAAGAATCTCTGAATTAACTATCTAATGTTAGCTAAATTGAGTAATGAATAAATTGGCAACATTTCTTTAAAACTGACAATTCTGTGAACTGTCTTGTGTAAGTTTTAAAATGTACACAATACCTGTTAGCAAAGGTGTCAGCTAGAGATGACCTGCAGGAGTTTGCAGGGATTTGTAGTCTTGTATGATGTCTACTTTGATGCTAATTAGCATTTTCGATTCTGAGAGTCAATAGAGCTGAATATATTGGCTTTTTTTTTAAACTTAGGTTTATTTAGTAAATATTTTCTTAACTCTTATTTTCTTAAAACTGCCTTGTTGGTTAAGGGCATGTAAGTAAGCATTTCACGGTAAGGTCTATACCTGTTGTTTTTGGCGCATGTGACAAATACAATTTCATGTTAATATTGATAAAAGTCACCTTGTCCGAGGGAGATTTACATGGTTATCAAAACATCACGCCAGGGTAAGCCTACACGAAACACAGCCCTTATTTTAAGTGTTTCTAAAACTCCCTATGGGAAAAATGAATGGTGGAAAAACAATTGGAACCATTTCCCTGTTTGACCGCTAGGTTTATGGGTATTATGACACCTCCACTGTTGGGCTCTATAGCCTAAGCACATTCCAGTTCATGTCATGTCATGATGTTCAGCGATTCAAGCAAAGCACCCTCCATGTCCACCCCTCTCTCTCGCACTCTCCCCACCGGTGAAATTTCCGTCGCATCTCACGCCTGCACTTATCTGTAATGTAAATCTGACCAATCATAAATGTAAACTACTAGCTGACATTTGACAAAAACAATTCTCAAGTGTCATTTTTCATGAAATGTACTCTTAGATCACTGAGATTAGGATCTGTACTTATCTATTTCATAATTATTCATATGTTTTTTTATCAGATATTATGCATTCTACCTCAATTTCTACAAAATTCACATTACCACAACAGTTCAAAAAAGTAATAAACAAATACATTTCTAATATTATTTATCATTGCTCCCATAATGAAAAGGCCGGAGTTAAACATAACACTGAACACTAAAATAAAATTATAAAATAGAGAAAAAAAGAAAAATATGTTTTCCCAATTTGAGCTTTTTAGCCATTACGGTAATGAGAAGGCCAAGTTGGGTAAAGGGGGTGTTTGAGAAGAATAACCTCATTCTGAAGGTATATAAGTGAATAAATTAACTTAACTTCAACTACTCCTCTAGATGATGCATCATGGGTGAATACAACTTTATTTAAAAACAGAGTTTTTACAGGAACTTTAAAAAGTGTTTAGGCAATGAGACATGTCTACAGACACTGTTTTTTTACGTTATAAATATTATAGTTTAATGTAAACTTCAACTAGTATGCCATAGGTTTTTCTAAAGTAAAATTGTATAAAATGACCCAAGAATTTAAATTAATTTGGAGTGTAAATCTATACAATTCTGGCGAAAATGTAAAATGTATTTAAAATAAGACATTTTGCCAAAAACAAGACATCTTACTTAGACCTTAGAATGATAGTTGATTTTTGCAGAAGCATCATGGTTTTGTAACTCAATTTGCTACAGACATGTTTAAAACTGGTTTCATGAGAATCAACTCTCTATCCATGCTAATGAGTCAAGTAAATGAATGAGCTATTTTGTAAAAACAACGTTGATTTCACAGGTTAAAAAAAGAACGAAAAGGAACTATATGAACAGTTACTTTTCTGGGGTTCAAACAGGTTCAGAAATGTATTTTCTGGTCAGAACACTGGAACAAAAGAAATAGGGGTTCTGTTCGAAACTGATGAGAAATCTTTTCAGGTCCAACACCTGGTTATTAATAATAATAATAATAATATGCCATTTAGCAGACGCTTTTATCCAAAGCGACTTACAGTCATGCGTGCATACATTTTTGTGTATGGGTGGTCCCGGGGATCGAACCCACTACCTTGGCGTTACAAGCGCCGTGCTCTACCAATTGAGCTACAGAGGACCACATTATTACCAGACCTCGGTCATACTGTTCGTCACATACTTTCAAGTAGGCTTGATTTTGTTTGGAGTTGATTTAGCTTACACTTTTGGAACTACTCCATTGTTGCAGCTCAAGTAATTGAAAATTACATCACATATTTGACTCAGATCAGATTACTATTATCTTATAAAAACAACTGAATTAGTTCTGGAAAGGAGGCCTTGTACTCACTGAGGTAGAGGAACATGCAGACGAATACGATGAGTCCGAACCAGGCGTTGAAGTAGGTGATGAAGTAGATGATGGAGATGATGATATCTGCGATGGTGGGGAAGATGCTGAATACGATGTAGCTGTGGAGAGAGAGAGAGAGGGAGGCCAGGTTTACCGACACAGAAAGTCAGACATTCAGACAAAGGAACATTTACAGACTGTCCAGAGGTTAGGACGACACCAAGAAACTAAGACATACTACAGGGGGATGGATCATAGTTACACAGTCTGGCAAGTAGAAATTGAAGGTGGAATCAATTTTAAGGTGGAAAAGAGAACAGTTTAGGCTTAATTGCTCTTTTGTAGGATAGAGCAAACACCTGAGGAAGCAGTATCTAAGCTTTGAGGATAAAGTAAATTAGACCTAGATCAAATATGTATGTAAAATACTTTCAAACACTTGAGCTGTGATTGATACAGTTAGTCTGGTACTATGTAGCCAATGGAATAGTCCCACAAGGGCAAAGCTAAGGCCAAGCTAAATCAAGCATACCTCAGACCATTGTTCCCTCAAATATGTTTTGGCACTGAGCAAATTTCAGGTCTGCTAAGCGTAAACTTGAACATTGTGAAAATTCTGTGCAACTTCCGGCGGGGGTTTACTGTGAACACTGAGGCTGCTGTACATACTTTAAGTTACAGTTAACAGTGGTCAAGTAGGCTACTGTGGCTATTAGATCATAATGTTGGCCTACCAGTGCCGTATCGTCAAAAACAATGGAGAAAATGTATTCCATAACATTTTAACATGGAAATAACTGTTCTATCATTCAGCCTACAGTAGCAGCCAATGTGAGTTGTTCAATGTAGTCCTACATTCCATAACACTTTTGAAAAAACAAAAACATGCATGGCTTGACCTTAACCTGTTTATCCACTTGTCCTTCAGACACGGAGGTGACTGAAAATGTTGTTGTGGTGTTTGATGCAAGAAACCACTTTACAAAATAAAATCATTATTCCCATACCATTATTACAGAGAATCAGACAAATTATGCTATCCTCTGCATATTGGCTACTTAGCTTTTTCAAGCAATCACTCCCCCATTGCGGACTACAAATGATCTATAACTGGGCTAATAACTCACTCACTAGCAAAGGATATGAACAAATATGCACAGGTGGCTACATGTAGCTCTCGCTTTGATCTCAAAACAAGCGTATCTACTAACGACCACTCATGCTGTAAACACAGTCCAGTTCAAAGTGAGTGGCACAGGTTCCATATATGGCAATGGTCTATTTGCATATAGGCCTACTGCAACTCTGATTGGTTATGGCGCACCGGTCTGTGTATAGAGTACGGGCCTGAGTCTTGCCTGTCAATCCGATGCGCTCTCCCTACAACAAAATCTCTTGGATAGTTTGTTTTGTTTCGGTATGTTGCATTTAAAGTGGCTAATATTGCGTTGATTCGATCGCAATTACAACAGTAAAAGGAAAACATTGGTAGTGTTATCTTACGGGGGAAACTCTAGAAAGTTGGGTGAAGTTCAATATGATATGATATTTCTTCTGCGCAGTAGTCCCGGGGGAGCTGCGCGCCCATCTTAGAGGGAACATTGCCTCAGACAGTGTTTGACATATCCGACCAGTGTCTGAAAGTAATCATTTGTAATCTACGGCAGGTGAGTTTCCCTCTTATAATGGGTGTGTTCGTAAATTCAATCTGGAGTGCCAGAGTGCACTCAGAATGCATTGTCAGATTGTCTCTTCGTAAATTCAGAGCGTTTCGCTCTTAGAGCGTTCAGAGCGCACACTGGACGCTCTGGCCGAGGGTTGATCCGAGCATTCTGACCTCACAACGGCAGTCAAGCACCCAAGCTAACTGGCTAACATTGTCTAGCTTGCTAGTTACTTCCAGACACAAATGAGAGAGAATCTCACTGACCATTTTACTCACCCTAGCAGAGCTGGTTAGGGCGTTTTCATGTTATCCAGAGCATTGGTGACTGTAACTGTGCTGCTGGCAACAATTTAATTATGCTTTTTTGCCGACGTTTACTGACACCGGCCATATTCAACGGGTGTTGAGCGTTCGTAAATTCATCAGTTATTCTGCGCTCTGGCACACTCAGACGAGAGTGCTCTGAAATCGGAGAAGATAGCCAGAGTAAATTTACGAACGCACCCAACATAAAACGCTTAGAAAAATGCTATATAACTCCAACACACGCACGCACACAAACACACACCAGACCTGGGCAGAAAGTTGTTTATTTAAAAATACAAACTTTTCAAATACTCTATCTAGGTAGTCGAATATAGAGTTTAAAATATAGCGTTTTCAAAGGCAATACTTTTCTTTGATATTCAAATACAGGTCTAAAAAAAACAAATAATATTTGAAAGTATTTTGAATATTAAAGGTATTTGAATATATGCAAGTTAATTGAAAGCCAACTAATATGTATTTGATTGCTGCCAAGTATTTGATGAAGAACCAAAAACTATAACAGTTAATTTAATTAGTCTAAATATATAATATTAGCACGTGGTTTGGAGGACTCTAAGATATGAATCTTAATATATAGCCTGGAATTAAATATGTGAGGGACATGGAATGATCTCAACATTAGAGTAGACCACTTTTGCAGCTTCAAAATGACTAACATATATATTTTCATAATGAGTGCGACATAAGGTAATACATCTGTAGTAACCTTGTGATTATTACAATAGCAACATTGTTGCAATTTAGGACTTTGCTTTATAATTGCATAATAGGGGAGTTATTACATAAGTGGGATAAGGAACAGTCACTATTCCTCTTATAGTAACAGTAGTTACAAAAACTCTGCTAATTGCTATGCAATTAAAATACAATATTACCAAAGTATTATGTAACATGCAAATCAAATTTGTTTTATTACACAGGTATAAGAACAGTTTAATGTTAAGTGTTACTGAGAATGATAACAGTTACAAAATAAGGCTTTTAATGTCGACACGAAACTAAATATCCAAGAACTGCCTTCAACTACAGCCAATGTTTGTACAGTTGAAATCGTAAGTTTACATACACTTAGGTTGGAGTCATTAAAACTCCTTTTTCAACCACTCCACAAATTTCTTTTTAACAAATTATAGTTTTGGCAAGTCGGTTAGGACATCTACTTTGTGCATGACACAAGTAATTTTTCCAACAATTGTTTACAGACTGTATCACAATTCCAGTGGGTCAGAAGTTTACATAGACTAAGTTGACTGTGCCTTTAAACAGCTTGGAAAATTCCAGAAAATTATGTCATGGCTTTAGAAGCTTCTGATAGGCTAATTGACATAATTTGAGTCAATTTGAGGTGTACCTGTGGATGTATTTCAAGGCCTACCTTCAAACTCAGTGCCTCTTTGCTTGACATCATGGGAAAATCAAAAGAAATCAGCCAAGACCTCAGAAAACAAATTCTAGACCTCCACAAGTCTGGTTCATCCTTCATTCCAAACGCTGAAAGGCTGCTCAGCAAGGAAGAAGCGACTGATCCAAAACCGCCATAAAAAAGCCAGACTACGGTTTGCAACTGCACATGGGGACAAAGATCGTACTTTTTGGAGAAATGTCCTCTGGTCTGATGAAACAAAAATTGAACTGTTTGGCCATAATGACCATCGTTATGTTTGGAGGAAAAAGGGGGATGCTTGCAAGCCGAAGAACACCATCCCAACCGTGAAGCACCGGGGTGGCAGAATCATGCTGTGGGGGTGCTTTGCTGCAGGAGGGACTGGTGCTCTTCACAAAATAGATGGCATCATGAGGGGAAGGAAAATTATGTGATATATTGAAGCAACATCTCAAGACATCAGTCAGAAAGTTAAAGCTTGGTTGCAAATGGGTCTTCCAAATGGACAATGACCCCAAGCATACTTCCAAAGTTGTGGCAAAATGGCTTAAGGACAACAATGTCAAGGTATTGGAATGGCCATCACAAAGCCCTGACCTCAATCCTATAGAAAATTTGTGGGCAGAGCTGAAAAAGCATGCGCGAGCAAGGAGGCCTACAAACCTGACTCAGTTACACCAGCTCTATCAGGAGGAATGGGCTAAAATTCACCCAACTTATTGTGGGAAGCTTGTGCAAGGCTATCCGAAACGTTTGACCCATGTTAAACAATTTAAAGGCAACGCTACTAAATACTAATTGAGTGTATGTAAACTTCTGACCCACTGGGAATGTGATGAAATAAATAAAAGCTTAAATAAATAATTATCTGTACTATTATTCTGACATTTCACATTCTTAAAATAAAGTGGTGATCCTAACTGACCTAAGACAGGGAATTTTTACTAGGATTAAATGTCAGGAATTGTGAAAAACTGAGTTTAAATGTATTTGGCTAAGGTGTATGTAAACTTCCGACTTCAACTATATGTAAAAGCTATTTCTTCTACTTTCAGGTTTTCCGAACTCACTTCACTCGCGAATAAGAGGGAGGCTTGTGCCACTGATTCTGGCACATGCGCAGATCAAATTCACTGCTGGAACGCCGATTAAGCGGTTTATATGTCCTAATAATTCAAAAGACTGCTCAGAAAATCAGGTGTTTTAATCGGCGTATGCTTACTTCGATTTTGACCTTTTAAGATAAGCAGAGTAAGGTGTTTACATGACTATTGTCATACTCGGCCTACTGCCATAATCAGTTTAATATCGAATTATTAGTGTGCATGTAAACGTACTCATTGACACACACACAATTTATTATTAGGAGACTCACCTGAGCAGGCTGTTGATGGAGGCGGTGCCGCGGTCGATGCTGCGCAGGACGTCCCCGGTGCGCCGGCCCAGGTGCCAGCGCATCGACAGCGAGTGCAGGTGGCCGAACAGACGCACCTGCACCACCCGGTTGGTGTACTGCTGCACGCGGATCCACAGGAAGGAGCGTATGTTACTGATGAAGCCAGAGGCACCTAGGAAAGAAAGGAGAAAGAAAGTGGAGGGGAAGGGGGAGAGCGTGGTTGGGGAGAGAGAAAGGGAAGGCGAAAGGGGAGAGGAGTGATAGAGACCGAGGAAACAAGAGAGATAATTAAAATAACAGCACTCAAGGAGTCCAAGGAATGGGTAAAGTGGTAGAGAAAGAAAATATGGGGTTTAAGTCCCACTCACCTGCCCCTCCACCTTGCAGGAACTTGAGCAGGACGTAGAGACACACAGTGGTGACCAAGGTCTTCCAGCTGCTTCCATCAGTCAGCTCATTCACTGTGACAGAGAAAGGAATGACAGTTCCAGGTCATCTTTTCTGCAGTTGTGCTGGGTAGATATTCAGATGTCAGCCTCAATGATATCACAAAGCCTTCAAAAAATTTTAATAATAAAAGGTGTTCAGAAAAAAGCTGGTTCTAGGGCAGACATTCAGAAATGAGGGAGGATCTCTCACCGATGTTCTTGTAGTAGATGGGCACAAAGACGTTGATGACCCTCTCCACGCCAAGCAGGCACAGGCAGAGCAGCACCAGGCCCTGTAGTAGAACATTGCCCCGGGGCCACATGTAGGGCACCAGCAGACGCACCTTCTGCCCAAACCCCTGCCAGGTAGACTGGGACTCCTCCGCACCATCCAACAGGGGCTGAGGTAGAGATAGAGATAGGGGTTATTATGGGACATGGTGGCATAGCACACCTACTATGCTATGCAGACAGACACACATTACAAACTTACACACACAAACTGAATCAGGATACATTCTTATTTATACAGTCATTGGATATTATACACACATAAGGGATGTGATTATAGGTTACCTGGCCAGTGCCGCCCTCCACATCACGTTCGTCCTCGTTGATCAGGAGCATGTATGGTCTCTGTGGCAACCCCGGAGCCTTCAGGCCCAGGAAGAAGAGTGTTCCTGTGCCGAGGTAGCGCATCAACCACAGAGAAAACTCCACCTCAGGTAATGAATGAAAAATGCTTAGTCATAACTGAACCTTTAAAGGGGCAATCCGCAGTTGAAACAATAACAAAGTGGGCACCCTGCCTGTTTTGGTAAAAAGTTGAGGGATGTGCCTGGAGAAATGAAACCACTCAAATTCATAGACCAAGCTATGTGTGCAAGGACTGACCATCCATAATATAAAAATTATAGTTTTAAATCATGCTTTGAGGCTATACAGTGTTTGTTAACATTTACAATGTTACCAACCATTGGAGTAAAACAAGCTTATATTTTGGGTTCTGATGGGGTGTGAAAGCTGAACTAAGCTTATGAGGCATTTTAAGTTATATTCTTCAAGAATCAATCAGAAAGTTTTAAGTCTTGAAATCTTTGGTTGTTTACTACCTTACTCACTCTGTTTAGCACATGGCCTTACATGTGAATCCTTAAAGAGATGGGTGGGGCTAAGGCTTAAGAGGGTGTGAACACTGCTGAATAGGTGTAAACAAAGAAGAGCTCTTTAGTAGGTGTACCAAAACATTCATGTGCATTCAAGGGCATTGTACACAATTTTGAAGCTCTGAGTCAGTACTTTTATCCAATGTAGAAAAAATAAATAATTTCGGAACATAAGACTGAAAAACCTAGGTCACATACAGTGAATGATTTATAAGTCCAAAAATGTGATGCATCAACTGAAGATTGATCCTTTAAAGGAATACTACACTCAAAAACTATATTTTAGTATGTTGTCCATTAGTGCACTGTTAATTCAATCCCAATGGGACACAGACAGTGACTGTATAGAGTAAACTACTCTACACATTACAACACAAAGTAAACAGTGGACTGTGTAATATACATTGTGGTATAACGACTAGGGTTGAATATTTTCCTGGTATTTTACAAATGTTCCATCCCGAGAATAAATCACTTTTCTCCCGGGTAACACGGTATTTCCCGCCAAAACCGGAAGTGCCCATCAAAAGCAGTATAAAGCATATAAATAGGCCTATGTCTGGATTTGACTAGAGCTTTGATCTAAAATTCAAGCCTGAAGCTACCTGAGCCTGATGAGCCATACATTAAATACATTTTATGAGCCCTACATTAAAAATACATTTAATGAGCCCAAGCCCAAAAAAGCCCAAATGATTGTGCCGTTATCCAATACATACAGTATATGATATAGGCTACTGCACATTACGCAAGACAGAAAAACATAAAAGCCCATAGTTGTAGCTAGCCATATGCTCTCTTCAGTAAATAAATTAAACTAGCTCCAGCATGCTAATCATTGAGTGTGAAATGTATTACTGTACTGTATTATACTGTATTATATGGACTGAAATTACGCACATCGTTCAAGCCATGATAAAGCAGGGAGATAGCATGCAATTCTGGTGCAGCACATGCGGCCTACAAAGTTACAAGTAGCCTATAGGCTAGTGAATATGATTTTAACTTTGAAATATAATAAGGCCTATTTGTAAAGTTAGTAGGCTAACACATATATACCTTTCATAATATTTCCCCTAATGTTATTAGCCTACCTCATCTCCTTTTGTTGCTTCATTCCTTCCTCGCTTTCAACAGTTGTCCTTATCTTCATCATTCTAATGACATCCTTAAATAATATAGGACTAGAATTAGATGCAGAAGGCTTTCACTTCTCTTCACGAAGATTGAATGGTTATGGGTCTGAATAAATAACTGATATAGCCTACTGCCATCGCATGTTCGCTCTTCTTTCAAACTACCCGTGAGTTCTATAATGTCCATCAAGCTATTCTAGTCTAGCTTTTCCTGCATGGGACTCCAAAAGCTAAGGAGAGTTTTTTAAGTAGAGGCCAGCGGTGCACAGGTGCGTGCGTATTACGCAAGAGACATAGGCTATAAGTTAGATGCTTATATGCATAACCCATCATTAATTCGCTAAATATAAGGCTAATACTGCATTGAATGTATTACCTGAAAGAGGTAGGCTAGGATATCTATATACAGTTTACACATACATACATACATACATACATACATACATACATACATACATACATACATACATACATACATACATACATACATACATACATACATACATACATATACACTTTTGGAAAGAATTCAGACCCCTTGACTCTTTCCACATTTTGTTAGGTTACAGCCTTATTCTAAAATTGATTACATTGTTTTTTCCCCTCATCAATCTACACACAATACCCCATAATGACAAAGCTAAAACATGTTTTTAGAAATTGTTGCTAATTTATTAAATATAAAAAACAGAAATATCACATTTACATAAGTATTCAGACCCTTTACTCAGTACTTTGTGGAAGCACCTTTGGCAGCGATTACAGCCTCGAGTCTTCTTGGGTATGAAGCTACAAGCTTGGCACACCTGTATTTGGGGAGGTTCTCCCATTCTTCTCTGCAGATCCTCTCAAGCTCTGTCAGGTTGGATGGGGAGTGTTGCTGCACAGCTATTTTCAGGTCTCTCCAGAGATGTTTGATCGGGTTCAAGTCAAGGCTCTGGCTGGGCCACTCAAGGACATTCAGAGATTTGTCCCGAAGCCACTCCTGCGTTGTCTTGGCTGTGTGCTTAGGGTCATTGTCCTGTTGGAAGGTGAAACTCGCCCCAGTCCGAGGTCCTGAGCACTCTGGAGCAGGTTTCATTAAGAATCTCTCTGTACTTTGCTCCGTTCAGCTTTGCCTCAATCCTGACTAGTCTCCCAGTCCCTGCCGCTGAAAACATCCCCACAGCATGATGCTGCCACCACAATGCTTCACCGTAAGGGTTTGGTGCCACGTTGCCTCCAGACATGACGCTTGGCATTCAGGCTAAAGAGTTCAATCTTGGTTTCATCAGACCAGAGAATCTTGTTTCTCATAGTCTGAGAGTCTTTAGGTGCCTTTTGGCAAACTCCAAGTGGGCTGTCATGTGCCTTTTACTGAGGAGTGGTTTCCGTCTTGCCACTCTACCATACCTGATTGGTGGAGTGCTGCAGAGATGGTTGTCCTTCTGGAAGGTTCTCCCATCTCCACATAGGAACTCTAGAGCTCTGTCTCTAGAGCTCTGTCAAAGTGACCATTGGGTTCTTGGTCACTTCCCTGACCAAGGCCCTTCTCCCCCGATTGCTCAGTTTGGCCGGGCAGCCACCTCTAGGAAGAGTCTTGGTGGTTCCAAATGTCTTCCATTTAAGAATGATGGAGGCCACTGTGTTCTTGGGGACCTTCAATGCTGCAGACATTTTTTGTCCCCTTCCCCAGATCTCTGCCTCGACACAATTCTGTCTCGGAACTCTACGGACAATTCCTTTGACCTCATGGCTTGGTTTTTGCTCTGACATGCACTGTCAACTGTAGGACCTTATATAGACAGGTGTGTGCCTTTCCAAATCATGTCCGATCAATTGAATTTTCCACAGGTAGACTCCAATCTAGTTGTAGAAACATCTCAAGGATGATCACTGGAAACAGGATGGACCTGAGTCTCATAGCAAAGTGTCTGAATGCTTATGTAAATAAGGTATTTTTCTGTTTGTAATTTTTCGAAATACCTGTTTTCGCTTTGTCATTATCAGGTATTGTGTGTAGATTGCTTTTTAATCCAGTTAATAAATTTTAGAATAAGGCTGTACCGTAACAAAATGTGGAAAAAGTCAAGGAGTCTGAATACTTTCTGAAGGCACTGTATACATAATACTGAACAAAAAAAAAGCCAAGTGACATTTACTCCAGATGTACTGACCTGTTGCAAACTCTACAACCACTGTGATTATTATTTGACCCTGCTGGTCATCTATGAACGTTTGAACATCTTGGAGAAAAATCTGGCCTTAATGGCCATGTACTGCTATAATCTCCACCCGGCACAGCCAGAGCCCTGGTTCCTCTCTAGGTTTCTGCCTTTCTAGGGAGTTTTTCCTAGCCACTGTGCTTCTACATCTGCATTGCTTGCTGTTTGGGGTTTTAGGCTGGGTTTCTGTATAGCACTTTGTGACATCTGCTGAAGTAAAAAGGGCTTTATAAATACATTTGATTGATTGATAAAATGTTGGTCCCATGTTTCATGAACTGAAATAAAAGATCCCAGAAATGTTCCATATGGACAAAAAGCTTATTTCTCTCAAATGTTGTGCACAAATTTGTTTACATCCCTGTTAGTGAGTATTTCTCCTTTGGCAAGACAATCCATCTACCTGACAGGTGTGGCATATCAAGAAGCTGATTAAACGGCATGATCATTACATAGGTGCACCATGTGCTGGGTACAATAAAAGGCCACACTAAAACGTGTAGTTGTCACACAACACAATGCTACAGATTTTGAAGGAGCGTGCAATTGGCATGCTGACTGCAGGAATGTCCACCAGAACTGTTGCCAGAGAATGTAATGTTTATTTCTCTACCAAACATTTTGTTTTTGAGAATTTGGCACTACGTCCAACCGGCCTCACAACCGCAGCCACGTGTAACCACCCAGCCCAGGACCTCCACATCCGGCTTCTTTACCTGCGGGATCATCTGAGACCAGCCACCCAGACAGCTGATGAAACTGAGGAGTATTTCTGTCTTTAATAAATCCCTTTTGTGGGGAAAAACTCATTCTGATTAGCTGGGCCTGGCTCCCCAGTGGGTGGCCTAGTCATGTGAAATCCATAGATTAGGGCCTAATGAATTTATTTCAATTAACCGATTTCCTTATATGAACTGTAACTCAGTACAATCGTTGAAATAGTTGTCTTATATATATATATATATATATATATATATTTATATTTATTTGGGGGAGTGGCCAGAGGGAGAGGAATGTGGAAGGGCAAGATGGGACAGTGACTCAGCACTTCAAGAGTTACTCATAGCTGACTAATGATCATGGCTTCTCCCCCTTCCACTGCTGTTTAATGGTTGGAAAACCAGTTTCTATTTTAGCAGTTTTAATGTGAGAAACTGCTTTGTAATAGATTGTTAAAAAAAAAAAAATCACAACACTCATGATGAATAAGGGCTTTAGAGGTTATTAAGTAGGTACTTGATAAGAACCATTTTAAATCTAGCCTATGTGTCCCATTTACATGGATATCACACCCTATGAGCAGACTAACTTACTTTTTTATAAAGCCCACTACTACACTTGTGTAATGGAGTGTTGAAACTAAGTTTAATACTAATATCAAGCAACATTATATGTCAACGTTTGAACAACCTCAATGAAACTATGGAGTGGGATGGCAGTTCATCCTCACTGAGGGTTGAGCTGTGGGGTTAATTCAAAGAGGTGAAACATTTGTAACGATGCAGATAGAAAGGCAATGAAACGATCTAACACCATTTCCAGCTTAACCTGACAATTAAACGTTTGTTCTACAACAATATACTTCTATCTGAAGGTCCTGTAATGCTACACTCCCCTGAAATGACTCCAGTGCCACGTTCAGTAGGCAAACATTGTGCAACGTTCAGATATAAATAAATAATGTATAATAGACGTGCCTCTCTGAGTAATTTGTAGACTGAGGACATTCTAAAATGTTACACCTTCCTGAACATACCCCTCCTCTCTCACCTGCTTCTGTGTGTTCTCCAGGCCCCACCACCAGTAGGGGCTGGCCCAGGAGACGAAGGCCAGGTTCTCTGCCGAGAATGCCACAGCCCAGAAGAGCAGCAGCACCGTGCTGTGGCCCCGCGTCCGGTCCCTCACCAGAACCCTCCTCCTCTCCAGCCTTAGCAGGGCCACGGCCCAGACCCAGCCCAGCATGGACAGGCAGCCGTACAGCACCACGTAGCCAGGGAGTTCCCCTACCCCGCCTCCACCAGTCGCCCTCCACACCAGCCCCCCCAGGAACTGCAGCAGGAGGAGCAGGGAGACTGCCAGTTGGAGGCCATAGAGGCGCGAGCGCGGTATGAACTTGGGCTCCATCTCGGTGCCGTAGCGGCGGTAGCAGACGCAGTGGAAGGTGCCGAAGAAGAAGGAGAGGGTAAGCAGGACGGTGGGCACCAGGGTGAAGTAGAAGCAGGGTGAGATGCCGCCCTCCAGCCAGGCTTCGGAGATGGAAGCGCTGGCCTCACAGTAGCTTTGCACTGCCACCATGGTGGCTGGGAGCTGGGGAGACAGGGAGGGGGAAAGAGAGTACTCACTATTACAGACATATTACTACCACATTAGGCCTACACATAGGGCTCAAGATCATCAGCCTGGTCCACATGGATGTTAAGAGATTTTTAAAAGGCAGGACTGGCGAAGGAAATCATACAGTAGACTGCATGAAATTAGTTTTCAAAAATACATTCTCTACAGTATTTTCGGATTTGCACCGGACCTTATTTGTATCCTATTCTAAACTGCTATTCATGATGACGTTTAACTAGTCTAACTTCTTCCATTCATAACTCCCCCAGCAGCGATCAAAAGTGAAGTTAGTCAACACAATGAACACTTGTTCATTATTTTGCAGGACAAACATGCTATATGCTACCCTACTTAACGTATCAGGGTCAAGAGCAGATTGAATCTCAGTGTGCGTGTTGTACTATGAAGCAAAACACAGCAAGCATCTCTTCCTAGTCTATAATCATTCAACAGACTTGAATAGGCCTAAGAGATCCAGGCCAGCCCTGCTATATCAGGCTGTGAACTTTACAATATGGTTAGTGCTTCAGTCATGGCTCCTAACAGCACCCCAGCCAGTCAGGCGAATCCACACCCCATAGTGTCATCTGGAGTGGGCGAAGGACCAATTCTGATTCAGTCAAGGAAGTTATGACACATAATATTTCATCAACTGATATTCATTCAAAATATCACACTAGAATTAGGTTACAGTGGTATGCCGACACATGGCTAATGTACCATGGAGTAGCTTGGCATGTTGGAACGAAGCCCAGTTCAGAGAGAGGTCAGAATGCACATTGTAATTTCAACTAATACAATTATTCATTTGGATGTATATGACTTATCTTAATGAAAGAACAACTGTACCTTATTATCATAACCCCCCAAAACGATTAACCCCTACTACTCCATTGTTTATGTTTTCGTTGTCATATGATATGGAACTTTGTAAACAAATGTTTCAGAAGATGTTTTACAAAAAAGTTGTTGCTCTCATGGAATCATTTCTTGAGCACTACAGATATTATCATAGGAATCAAGATGCATTTGCCCCAGTGGAATTGTTTAGCCTATGTGTTTCTTGGTTGCCCGCTCTTTGACAGACAGAGCCTATTTAAACAATGTGGCAACAACGACGACAGAGCGTCAGGTATAACCTTAGCAGTATAGTTTTTCTGTAGCTACCATTTGTGGCGTTTCTGTCTTGACCTATCAAGATAGCTAGATAGCTAAATTAGATAGATTAGATCTGTTGCTGTTATTACAACACTCACCTTCTCAAGACAAGCTGGCGCTGGAAATCGATTTCGTGAATTGAAACTCCCAACAAATAACCAGTTTTACGCGAAGAGTTATTAAAAGTCAAAAATAACAATAATGGTAATGTTGTTGTATTAACTTGTAAATTGTCATTATTCTTCTTGCGGCATAAATGGAACAAAGTAATCCATGACTCGGCAATCGACACTTTCTTACAAAACACTACTGCCTGAACCGGGTCCTAGCGCCCCATGGCTCACACGCATGTTCAAAACGAATGTTACGCAATCTCGTATATGGCCAGTAGATGATAGTATATACAAAGACATCATACCCGATGGAAAATCATTTGTTACTATTAAATGAATACTAATAACTACATTATTTATGTTGCCATTTGTCATTATTATGTATTTTACTTTATTTGTATTGCTGTGTTATGTTGTATAATAATGTTGCATAATCACCTTCTGGTGTAAAAACCATGGAAATTAAAAAAAGTAGGCATTGGTCTGAAGCCGAAAAAGAAAGGAAATTCACATGAGCACCACAATGCGTACTCCAGCCACGCTCTACCAAGGTTTACAACCACAAAGCTTGGAACTACTACAGTGGCTATGTTGGTCTATTGTACTTCAAACAATGTGTAGGCAGGTTGCTTAGGATTCAAACCTTCTTCAGAGGGATAATGAACTTTACAGTGTCCTGCTATTAAAATAATGTATACAGCGCATTCGGAAAGTATTCAGACCCCTTGACTTTTTACACATTTAGTTACGTTACAGCCTTATTCTAAAATGGATTAAAGTAATGTATATCCCCATTAATCTACACACCATACCCCATAATGACAAAGCGAGAACACGTTTTTAGAATTTTTTGCAAATGCATTAAAAACAAAAAACAGAAATACCTTATTTACATAAGTATTCAGACCCTTTGCTATGAGACTCAAAATTGAGCTCAGATGCATCCTGTTTCCATTGATCATCCTTCAGATGTTTCTACAACTTGATTGGAGTACACCTGTGGTAAATTCAATTGATTGGACATGATTTGGAAAGGCACACACCTGTCTATATAAGGTCCCACAGTTGACAGCGCAAGTCAGAGCAAAAATCAAGCCATGAGGTCGAAGGATTGTGCCGAGGCAGAGATATGGGGAAGGTTAGCAAAACATTTCTACAGCATTGAAGGTCCCCAAGAACACAGTGGCCTCCATCATTCTTAAATGGAAGAAGTTTGGAACCACCAAGACTCTTCCTAGAGCTGGCTGCCCGGCCAAACTGAGCAATCGGGGGAGAAGGGCCTTGGTCAGGGAGGTGACCAAGAACCCGATGGTCACTCTGACAGAGCTCCAGAGTTCCTCTGTGGAGGTGCCAGAACCTTCCAGAAAGACAACCATCTCTGCAGCACTCCACCAATCAGGCCTTTATGGTAGTGGCCAGACAGAAGCCACTCCTCAGTAAAAGGCACATGACAGCCCACTTGGGCTTTGCCAAAAGGCACCTAAAGGACTCTCAGACCATGAGAAACAAGATTCTCTAGTCTGATGAAACCAAGTTGCCAAGCGTAACGTCTGGAGAAAACCTGGCACCATCCCTACGGTGAAGCATGGTGCCAGGTGAAGAGGCAACAGCGCCTCTTCAAGCTAAGGAGGCTGAAGAAATTTGGCTTGGCACCGTAAACCCTCACAAACTTTTACAGATTTACAATTGAGAGCATCCTGTCGGGCTGTATCACCACCTGGTACGGCAACTGCACCGCCCGCAACCGCATGGCTCTCCAGAGGGTGGTGCGGTCTGCCCAATGCATCACCGGGGGAAAACTACCAGCCCTCCAGGACACCTACAGCACCCGATGTCACAGGAAGGCCAAAAAGATAATCAAGGAACACAACCACCCGTGCCACTGCCTGTTCACCCCGCTATCATCCAGAAGGCGAGGTCAGTACAGGTGCCTCAAAGCTGGGACCGAGAGACTATCGCAAGGCCATCAGACTGTTAAATAGTCTTCACTATCACATTAGAGGCTGCTGCCTATATACATAGATTAGAAATCACTGGCCACTTTAATAAATTGAACACTAGTCACTTTAATAATGTTTACATATCTTGCATTACTCATCTCATATGTGTATACTATATTCTATACTATTCTACTGTATCTTAGTCTATGCTGCTCTGATGTTGCTTGTCCATATATTTATTTATATATTCTTAATTCCATTGCTTTACTTAGATGTGTGTGTATTGGGTATATGTTGTGAAATTGTTAGATATTCCTTGTTAGATATTACTGCACTGTCGGAGCTAGAAACACAAGCATTTCGCTACATCCGCAATAACATCTGCTAAACACGTGTATGTGACCAATAATATTTGATTTGATTTGATTTGGTGGTGGCAGCATCATGCTGTGGGGATGTTTTTCAGCGGCAGAGACTGGGAGACTAGTCAGGACTGAGGGAAAGATGAACGGAGCAAAGTACAGAGAGATCCTTAATGAAAACCTGCACCAGAGCACCAGGACCTCAGACTGAGGCGAAGTTTCACGGCCCTAAGCACACAGCCAAGACAACGCAGGAGTGGCTTCGGGACAAGTCTCTGAATGTCCTTGAGTGGCCCAGCCAGAACCCGATCGAACATCTCTGGAGAGACCTGAAAATAGCTGTGCAGTGGCGCGCCCCATCCAACCTCACAGAGCTTGAGAGGATCTGCAGAGAAGAATGGGAGAAACTTGTAGCTTGTAGCGTCATACCCAAGAAGACTCGAGGCTGTAATCGCTGCCAAAGGTGCTTCAACAAAGTACTGAGTAAAGGGTCTGAATACTTATGTAAATGTATATTTCAGTTTTTTTATTTTTTATAAATTAGCAAACATTTCTAAAAACCAGTTTTTGCTTTGTCATTATCGGGTATTGTGTGTAGATCGATGAGGAAAAATAACAATTTAATCCATTTTAGAATAAGGCTGTAACGTAACAAAATGTGGCAAAAGTCAAGGGCTCTGAATTCTTTCTGAATGCACTGTATAGGCCAATATATATTATATATATATACCAAACAAAAATATAAACGCAACATGCAACAATTTCATTGATTTTACTGAGTTACAGTTCATATGAGGAAATCAGTCAATTGAAATAAATTTATTAGGCCCTAATCTACGGATTTCACATGACTGGGAATACAGATATGCATCTGTTGGTCACAGATACCTTAACAAAATGGGCCTCACAATGCTCCTCAGGATCTCGTCACGGTATTTTTGTGCATTCAAATTACCATCAAAAGGGGCCTACCGAGTGGCGCAGCGGTCTAAGGCACTGCATTTCAGTGCTAGAGGCGTTACTACAGACCCGGGTTAATTCCCGGGCTGTGCCACAACCCGCCGTGGCCAGGAGTCCCATAGGACGGCGCACAATTGGCCCAGCGTTGTCCGGGTTAAGGGAGGGTTTGTCCGGTGGGGCTTTACTTGGCTCATCGCGCTCTAGCGACTCCTTGTGGCAGGCCAGGTACCTGCGGGCTGACACTGGTCGCCAGTTGTACAGTGTTTCCTTCGACATATTGGTGCGGCTGGCTTCCGGGTTAAGCTGGTGGGTGTTAAGGAGCGCGGTTAGGCGGGTCATGTTTTGGAGGACGCATGACTCCACCTTCACTTCTCCTGAGCCAGTTGGGGAGTTGCAGCGATGAGACAAGATCGAGAAAAGGGGGGTAAAAAATAAATAATTGTTCGTTGTCCGTAGCTTATGCCTGCCCATACCATAACCCCACAGCCACCATGGGGGACTCTGTTCACAACGTTGACATCAGCAAACAGCTCGCCCACACAGTGCCATACATGTCGTCTGTGGTTGTGAGGCCGGTTGGACGTACTGCCAAATTCTCTAAAATGACGTTGGAGGTGGCTTATGGTAGAGAAATGAACATTCAATTCTCTGGCAACAGCTCTGGTGGGCATTCCTGCAGTCAGCATGCCAATTGCACACTCCCTCAAAACTTGAGACATCTGTGGAACTGTGTTGTGTGACAAAACTGCACATTTTAAAGTGGCCTTTTATTTTCCCCAGCACAACGTGCACCTGAGTTATTCTCATGCTGTTTAATCAGCTTCTTGATATGCCACACCTGTCAGGTGGATGGATTATCTTGGCAAAGAAGAAATACTCACTGACAGGGATGTAAACAAAATTGTGCACAAAATTAGATAGAAATAAGCTTTTTGTGAGGATGAAACATTTCTGGGATCTTTTATTTCAGCTCATGAAACATGGGACACCCCCCTTGGCATTTTTCCTATTTTGTTGCCTTACAACCTGGACTTAAATTGATTTTTGGGGGGTTTGTATCATTTGATTTACACAACATGCCTACCACTTAAACAAACAAGAAATAAGGCAAAAAAAAACAGAAAACCTGAGTGTGCATAACTATTCACCCCCCCAAAAGTCAATACTTTGTAGAGCCACCTCTTTGGGTATGTCTCTATAAGCTTGGCACATCTAGCCACTGGGATTTTTGCCCATTCTTCAAGGCAAAATTGCTCCAGCTCCTTCAAGTTGGATGGGTTCCGCTGGTGTACAGCAATCTTTAAGTCATACCACAGATTCTCAATTGGATTGAGGTCTGGGCTTTGACTAGGCCATTCCTAGTCAAAGCCCTGTTTCCCCTTAAACCACTCGAGTATTGCTTTAGCAGTATGCTTAGGGTCATTGTCCTGCTGGAAGGTGAACCTCCGTCTCAGTCTCAAATCTCTGAAAGACTGAAACAGTCTACCAATTCTGACCAGTTTCCCAGTCCCTGCCGATGAAACACATCCCCACAGCATGATGCTGCCACCACCATGCTTCACTGTGGGGATGGTGTTCTCGGGTGATGAGAGGTGTTGGTTTTGCGCTAGACATAGCGTTTTCCTTGATGGCCAAAAAGCTCAATTTTAGTCTCATCTGACCAGAGTACCTTCTTCCATATGTTTGGGGAGTCTCCCATATGCCTTTTGGTGAACACCAAACGTGTTTTCGCTTATTTTTTTCTATAAGCAATGACTTTTTTCTGGCCACTCTTCTGTAAAGCCCAGCTCTGTGGAGTGTACGGCTTAAAGTGGTCCTATGGACAGATACTCCAATCTCCTCTGTGGAGCATTGCAGCTCCTTCAGGGTTATCTTTGGTATCTTTGTTGCATCTCTGATTAATGCCTTCTTGCCTGGTCCGTGAGTTTAGGTGGGTGGCCCTCTCTTGGCAGGTTTGTTGTGGTGCCAAATTCTTTCAATTTTTTTATAATGGATTTAATGGTGCTCCATGGGATGTTCAAAGTTTCTGATATTTTTTTATAACCCAACTCTGATCTGTACTTCTCCACAACTTTGTCCCTGACCTGTTTGGAGAGCTCCTTGGTCTTCATGGTGCCGCTTGCTTGGTGGTGCCGCTTGCTTGGTGGTGCCCCTTGCTTAGTGGTGTTGCAGACTCTGGGGCCTTTCAGAACAGGTGTATATATACTGAGATCATGTGACACTTAGATTGCACACAGGTGGACTTTATTTAACTAATTATGTGACTGCTGAAGGTAATTGGTTGCACCAGATCTTATTTAGGGGCTTCATAGCAAAGGGGGTGAATACATATGCATGCACCACTTTTCTGTTATTGATTTTTTAGAATATCTTGAAACAAGTTATTTTTTTTCATTTCACTTCACAAATTTGGACTATTTTGTGTATGTCCATTACATGAAATCCAAATAAAAATCCATTTAAATTACAGGTTGTAATGCAACAAAATAGGAAAAACGCAAAGGGGGATGAGTACTTTTGCAAGGCACTGTATATATCATTAGGCTGTATGTATTTTTAGATATAGGCCTATTGCAAATGGGTATTATTGTAGCGTCATCATCTTCTCTGCAAAAAGAAATACAATTACAAACATCACTTCAAGGTACATATTCATTTGACAGAGGTAATGAACTGTCCATTGGTCAGCACAGCAAATGATAAAACAGGAACATGTTTGCAAAACAAGTGGTTCTGAGCTTATGTCAATATTAGGTAAGCTAACGGTTACAGAAATCAGGAATGCAGACAGGCTAGCTCATTATATCTATATGAGTGCCTGTGTCCAACACACCACCACCAGTTGTTATGATGGGCACCTACTGACAAAAGAAAAGGATGGTATTATAAAAAGAATGTCTCAATGACATGTATTGCTAAAATAAAGGTTTAAGGAAATACAGACAGGCACAACATTACTACAAGATAAAACAGCTCACTTGAACAAGCCTGATGGTCTTGTAAGTATAAAAGAAAAGCTTACTTTGGTAGTGGAATGGGATAATGTCTTAGTGTGGTGTGTGAAGAATCCAATTGTATGCGGTACAAATCACATTATTGTGAATTAGGCAGTTTTTTGTATTTAATAAACTTATAGTTTGGGTTATGATGATTGGGTAAGAAAGTTGTACTAAGCTCATGAGGCATTTTATTCTATTATCTGGGTATATATCCTTATTTGAAATGACAAATCAAATGACGTGTAGGACATCTTCTAGATTGTTGCATTAGCAAAATTCCTTAAAATTAATTTTACATAGAAGTATTAACAAAATCCTTGAAAGCAATTTTACATATAAGTAACAAACTAATAACAAGAATCATTAAAAGCAATTTTACATAGAAGTAACACATTATTAAAGTAAAGTGACATTTTTCAAAGAAATTTTAAAATCTTTTTTCTCAAGTGGAGCTATTTTTAACAATTGGACCAATCAAAACTTACTCAATATCAATGTCTTTATGTCTAAAACACCATCCAATATATATTCATATGTGCAAACTCCAAAGACAAAGTCACTGTACAAGTTGATTTGAACATACTTAAAATTACTTTCAAATGTATTTTTTGCACTAAGGTATAGCTGCCCTACGCAATTACATTAGCTATGTTACATGCACAAAAATATTAGCCAGAAGCTACTGAAAGTAAGAAAACAACCCGAATGTGCACTTTAAACCGGTCTGGATCAATTGAGCAAGTGAAAAAACAGATTAAAATGTTAAAGTCCTCTTTTCTCTTCCCTTAATTCACTCACCTCTCTCACTCTCCTCTTCCACTCTGCTGTTCTGCTACCAAACGTCTTGGCTGCAGACAATAATGTTCTTCAGGGAAGCCTGGTTTCTTCTCCTGGTCTTCAGGGAAGCCTGGTCTCTTCTCCTGTTCTTCAGGTTCACAATGATCACAGCAAAGACCATCCCCAGCAGAGCACAGCCCAGCAGTCGACGCCAAACGGATATCTCTCCCCTTCGATCAAGAGGGTTGTAGTTATTGATAAACAGACCATGTTCTTCTGGTCAGAGATGAGAGCACACCAGTATTCCCCACTGTCCTCCAGTGAGAGGTTAGAGAGGACCAGAGAGAGGTAAGGGCGAAATACATTCATTCTGCCCTCCAAATCTTCACGGAATTGTATATACTTATCCATATATCTTGTGTCCAGAATAACATTGCCCACCTTTGTAGTCTTTCTGTACCACATAACCATGTCATACTCTGGGACATCAGAGCTGCATGTGAGGGCAACCTCCCCTCCCTCTGAGAATACCTCTTTGAGGGGCTCAGACTTAGGGCACATCATTAGACAATATGATATGATGACTCTTGATGGCGGCTTCTTCTGGCGATCATAAAACCCTGAGTGGTTGAGCATCAGTGATGGAATGACTAAGGAGTAATTTCCTCACAATCTTCCATCCACAAAATACAATGTCTGCTTCCCTTGATGACTGAGGATTCTCCTCCACCATGTCTTTGTCCCAGGGTTGAAACAGGGAAGCACAGCCTTCTCTCCCACATAATACTGACTATACAGTACGCTGTCTTATAGATCGCTAAGATGGTCTGACTGTAAACACAACGCTGTCCCTCCACTACCAGGCATTAAATGTGAAGTTGGTCATATGGAGAGAGGATCCGTTGGCAGCCAGCAGCACTCGGCCCCTTTCTTCCTCCATAAAGGGCTTTGCGGATTCGTTCATGTCCCAAAAGTGTTTGCAGAGCCATCTGACCGTAAAGTTACCATCCCCCCAGGAATCTCCACACTGGTCTAATTTCACTCCCAAATGAGCATACATATAAACTGATGATACTGCAGACACTGAGGTTGATGCTTTTCTGGAGTTTCACTTTGCCAGCTGTCCAGCACTCCGCCCTGTATAGTCCAGTGTCTGACAGAGAGGTTCTGGATCAGGACAGTTGAAATATTATGAATCAATTTCAGTTTCAGTCGATCCCTTAATTCTGCATTCAGTGTGGAATTTTCAGGTGAAGTGTTAGAGGTGTTCCACAAAAGCAGGCTCTCTTCAGCTTCGGATTTAAAGATCAAACTGTTGTCTTTTCCCACATTATTGTAAAAAGCATCATTTTCTCCTTCTGCTTTAATTTAATAGATTTCTTGGACAGCATGGATGGTTCCCATCAGAACAGCCAGTAGAATATTCTGCTTTGTGACAGAAGTCATTGTACACACTCTGTCTCTGCTGATGTGTTGTGACAAACCACTAGCCTTATATCTGCTTTTGCTCAGTTATCTTATGCCTCGATGTTGCAATACTGGTGACCCCATGATGTTGAGTGTAATATCTACTCATATCTTTCTCTGAAACGCTGAGGGCCTGACATGTCATTGAAGAGAGAGCAGAGTGCAGTGTTAAAGGTCACTGATAGGTCAAAATGCTGATAGTGGCAAAACCAGAGCCAAATGGTGCTTCGTAAACCATGGTTGCATTATGGGCCTGTCCCTGTCAACTGAAAGTTTCCACTTTCTTTAAACATTTGCCCAACACTTTATTTTAGTCTTACACAAAGAGATTTTGTTTAAGAAGTACACATGAACTATGATTGCATCATGGGACTGTTTCTTGCTTCAGTAGCACGTTTCATTTACATATCTAGAAAAGCCAGTAGCACTTTTCATATACAGTGCATTCGGAAAGTATTCAGACCCCTTGACTTTTTCCACATTTTGTTACGTTACAGCCTTATTCTAAAATGTATAAAATAATGACAAAGCAAAAACAGTTTAGAAATAAACTGAAATACACATTTACATAAGTATTCAGACCCTTTACTCAGTACTTTGTTGAAGAACCTTTGAAAGCGATTACAGCCACGAGTCTTCTTGGGTATGACGCTACAAGCGTGGCACACCTGTATTTGGGGAGTTTCTTCCATTCTTCTCTGCATATCACCTCAAGCTCTGTCAGGTTGAATGGGAAGCGTCGCTGCACAGCTATTTTCAGGTCTCTCCAGAAATGTTTGATCGGGTTCAAGTCCGGGCTCTGGCTGGACCACTCAAGGACATTCAGAGACTTGTCCCAAAGCCACTCCTACGTTGTTGGCTGTGTGCTTAGGGTCGTTGTCCTGTTGGAAGGTGAATCTTCGCCCCAGTCTGAGATCCTGAGAGCTGTCATAGTTAGCTAAATAACTAGCTAAAAACTAGCCAACTCAGCTAGCGTCAACGTAGCTAGCTAAATAGCCAGCTACTGTAGGCTCAATGACAGGCCAAGGCGAGTGAAAACATAACTTTCCTGAAAGTCAGAAAATTGAAATGTTCGTTCACTAAATAATGAGTTGAAATCCATGCTGTCTATCCAACATTAGCCAAATACTAGAAAGAGAGAACTCCAGCTGAATATCTATAAAACGGCGTCTGGTCTTACTCAGGCTAGCTAGCTAGCACATCAGCAACCCCCGTTGTGATGGCTGACAAGCCCGCTTAGAAACCAATCAACAGCTGAGATGAAGGAGGGAGGGAACAGTCTAGGGAACAATTATGTAATGTACTGTATGGCTACAAACAATTGTCTAATAATATAAAGCTAGCAATATGGTAAATTAGTAAAAACAGAGCCCACTTTGTTATAATACACCTTTAATTATACCCTTTATTAACATATAAATACAAAGAAAAACATTTATGTATTTGACATCCAGGCATGGACTGATGCCACAAACATTGGAAGAGTGACAAAGGCAAAGAACACACTAAAAACAAACTATGCTCCCAAATCACATACAAAACAATTTGACATTGTGTCAAAGCAGTTAATATCAAAACAAAAACGTTGCATTTCTTTAGATTTTCGTTGGGTGCATTTTTCTCTGTGTCAATCAGTGGAGGCTGCTGAGGGGAGGACGGCTCATAATAATGGCTGGAATGGCGTAAATTGAATGGCATCAAACACATGGAAACCAATTGTTTGATGTATTTGATACCATTCCACTTATTCCGCTCCAGTCATTACCACAAGCCCATCCTCCCCAATTAAGGTGCCACCAACCTCCTGTGGTGTCAATGTCACTCATTGACACAGAACGTTTTAAACTCATGGTGCATTAGTGTAAATAATTTGACTGCACCAGTTCACAGTCTGACATAACGCTTCATGATGTAAAGTCCGCTGTGCACTATACGGATGGTAAGAATGTCAGTTTTCACTTCCCCCTGATTAATGCAGACAGTTTCCAATTCCGATTCAACCCCAAACCCGTAAACCTAGGGACTTCATGAAGACATAAAGTCCCCATTCTCTCTCAAATAACTCAAGTTCAGCTAAATGGCTAGATCTTCCCTTATGACTATTTTTTAAATAAATGAAACAGAATTTGACAATATGTACTGTAAATGAAGTGTGATTATTATCAACAGATATTGACAAACTCCACACTGCCTTGGGAATGCAAGGCATAGATATTTACAAATTCAAATACAGACTAATTTCTTCCATTAAAATAAAGATACACTGTCAGTAGTTCTTTACTCAAAACGGGTAGCAGCATAGACAGGGTTGAGAATAGAGTTCATTCATAGATAAAGGTTTTCTTTTCCGCTGGGAATTGTCAACTCTATCGATTCTGTTCTCTATAATATACAGCCAGTAGTTCTTATTGATCACCATTGGTGACAAATAAAAGTTACAGCCAGGATAATTTTGCATGTATCAGTCAACACCTAGACTGTACATGATAATGCCAGAGTCTGATTGGAGTAAAATTGATGCAGCTTGGATGTGAAACGGACCAAATACAGACTAAATATCTGTTTTACTAATAACCAAATGTGTATTTTCAAGTTGAAGTTCTCGTACACATACCTTTGTACTTTGTAACAATTAAGAGTACAATTGATTTCTTTGTTAAACATTCAAAATCGGTCTGAATCTTTTCATTAAGTCTATAAAGTATAATGTAAGTATATTGCTTGTATAGTCGATAACAAAATAAGGTTAAAGTGGGTATAGTAAAAACAAAAAAATAATTTACAATGAACCTGTTCAATAACACCATCTCTAGATGTTGTAAATAAAACAAATTTCTCAACCCCTAAACATTAGTCAACAATTCAAGGTGCCTAACTGCCTATACCTGCGCTAAAGGGTAGGTATTCGTCTACTTTGGACTTCCTGCCATTTCTCTGGCCGGCTGCAGTCAATCAACTTCAGACAGCAAGAGGATGGATTATACTGAGTCCTGGGTCGTGTTAATTAGGCACTAATCTCTCGTGGACAGACGCATGTAACATAACTGGTATCGTAGTGTCTGTCAATGCGATAACAGCGAGGAACTTTGTTCCGGTGTTTTAAAACATTTTCTGTTAGTTGCCCTAATGAACACGATCCAGAATACACTTAAAAACAACTGGCCTGAGGCATTCATGGCACAAACATTTTGACTGAATGATCAAACATAAAATACCCAATAAATATGTGCTTAAAACTTCACTCATAACAGAATGAACCTCAATGGACGGATACCCTAAAAAAGTGCAGAAAAAACAGCCTTTTGAGGCATCTAATCCTCTCCCTGCATCCCTCGTCCACCTCCTCACAATATCTACATATCCTTGACCTCTCACTCTATCCTCAGTGGCTCCTGTGGCCTGCAGTGGGTGATGGGGGCTGTAGTTTCTCAGACTTTCTGTCTTTGGCTTCTGTGTCAGAGGCTGAGTCCGAGTCCTGGGCCTGTTGCTGATTCATCCACATGTCACAGTACAACCCTCCCTTAGCCAGCAGCTCATCATGCCTGGGAGGGAGAAAGTGGAGAATATGTAGTTAAAATGGGGACATACAATCACCATTAACATCATCATCATGTACTATGCCGACATGTTCCCACATGGGCACTGAATGGTTTTGAGAATAGGACTATAGTGTGAGCAGTGGTGTAAAGTACTTAAGTAAAAATACTTTAAAGGACTACTTAAGTCGTGTTTTGGGGTATCTGTACTTCACTATTTATACTTTTGCCAACTTTTACTTCACTACATTCCTAAAGAAAATAATGCACTTTTTACACCATACATTTTCCCTGACACCCAAAAGTACTCGTTACATTTTGACAGGAAAATGTTCCAATTCACATACTTATCAAGAGAACATCACTGGTCATCCCTACTGCCTCTGATCAGGCGGACTCACTAAACACAAAATGCTTTGTTTGTAAATTATGTCTGAGTGTTGGAATGTGCCACTGGCTATTCCTAAAAAAATAAAAAAAAGACAATTGTGCCTGGTTTGCTTAATATAAGGAATTTGACATTTTTACTTTTGATACTTAAGTACATTTTAGCAATTACATTTACTATTGATACTTAAGTATATTTAAAACCAAATACTTTTAGACTTTTACTCAAGTAGTATTTTACTGGGTGACTTTCACTTTTACTTTTATTTTCTATTAAGGTATCTTTACTTTTCAGTACTTTTTCCACCACTGAGTGTGAGAAGCATCATAAACATTGGTCTGTCCCATTTTTGGCGTTTACATACATTCTTTAGATGTTTGTTTCTTGAACAGCATAAAATAATATTTTGATTGGAATAGGCTTGTGGAGTGTGCAACAATAGAACAATCACTCTTTCAACCATTCACTCACCGTCCTCGCTCTGCAATCTGACCGTCACTTAGAACAAGAATCTGGTCGGCGCTGATGATGGTCGACAACCTGAAGACAGACAATTCACAATCAAACTACAGACCAGACAGATCCAAACCATACAAACTTAGCATTAGAGGGGAGAAATGTGTGTGTCCTAATCACAGGAGGTTGGTGGCACCTTAATTGGGGAGGACGGGCTCGTGGTAATGGTTGGAGAGGAATGGTATCCAATACATCATGATGCCATTCCATTCGCTCTGTTCTAGCCATTATTATGAGCCGTCCTCCCCTCAGCAGCCTCCACTGATCCTAATGTACAGTTGCTTGCGAAAGTATTCACCCCCCTTGCCATTTTTCCTATTTTATTGCCTTACAACCTGGAATTAAAATAGATTTTTGTTTGTATCATTTGATTTACACAACATGCCTACCACTTTGAAGAAGCAAAAATATTTTTTATTGTGAAACAAACAAGAAATAAGACAAAAAAAAACAGAACTATTCACCCCCCCCCAAAGTCAATACTTTGTAGAGCCACCTTTTGCAGCAATTACAGCTAGCCACTGGGATTTTTGCCCATTCTTCAAGGCAAAACTGCTCCAGCTCCTTCAAGTTGGATGGGTTCCGCTGGTGTACAGCAATCTTTAAGTCATACCACAGATTCTCAATTGGATTGAGGTCTGGACTTTGACTAGGCCATTCCAAGACATCTAAATGTTTCCCCTTAAACCACTCGAGTGTTGCTTTAGCAGTATGCTTAGGGTCATTGTCCTGCTGGAAGGTGAACCGTCCCAGTCTCAAATCTCTGGAAGACTGAAACAGGTTTCCCTCAAGAATTTACCTGTATTTAGCGCCATCCATCATTCCTTCAATTCTGACCAGTTTCCCAGTCCCTGCCGATGAAAAACATCCCCACAGCATGATGCTGATGGTGTTCTCGGGGTGATGAGAGGTGTTGGGTTTGCGCCAGACATAGCGTTTTCCTTGTTGGCCAAAAAGCTAAATTTTAGTCTCATCTGACCAGAGTACCTTCTTCCATATGTTTGGGGAGTCTCCCACAGGCCTTTTGGCGAACACCAAACGTGTTTGCTTATTTTTTTCTTTAAGCAATGGCTTTTTTCTGGCCACTCTTCCGTAAAGCCCAGCTCTGTGGAGTGTACGGCTTAAAGTGGTCCTATGGACAGATACTCCAAACTCCACTGTGGAAATTTGCAGCTCCTTCAGGGTTATCTTTGGTCTCTTTGTTGCCTCTGATTAATGCCCTCCTTGCCTGGTCCGTGAGTTTTGGTGGGCGGCTCTCTCTTGGCAGGTTTGTTGTGGTGCCATATTCTTTCCATTTTTTAATAATGGATTTAATGGTGCTACGTGGGATGTTCAAAGTTTTTTATAACCCAACCCTGATCTGTACTTCTCCACAACTTTGTCCCTGACCTGTTTGGAGAGTTCCTTGATCTTCATGGTGGTGCCCCTTGCTTAGTGGTGTTGCAGACTCTGGGGCCTTTCAGAACAGGTGTGTATATATACTGAGATCATGTGACAGATCATGTGACACTTAGATTGCAGACAGGTGGACTTTATTTAACTAATTACGTGACTGCTGAAGGTAATTGGTTGCACCAGATATTATTTAGGGGCTTCATAGCAAAGGGGGTGAATACATATGCATGCACCAGTTTTCCGTTATTGATTTTTTTGAAACAAGTTACTTTTTTCATTTCACTTCACCAATTTGGACTATTTTGTGTATGTCTATTACATGATATCCAAATAAAAATAATTTGAAATTACAGGTTGTAATGCAACAAAATAGGAAAAACGCCAAGGGGGATGATTACTTTTGCAAGGCACTGTATGGGTACCCTCTATCCACCTGAGACCCATCCCTTACCTGTGAGCCACGACGATGGTGGTCCGATTGGAGCACACTTTGGTGAGCGACGCCTGAATGTTGCGCTCCGTCTGTGTGTCTAGAGCAGATGTGGCCTGTGCAGAGGGAAAGTTTTATGAGATAGGACACATGACTAAAATATTCAAGTTCAGTGAACTCGTATTAATCCACAGTAACACAATATGAAAGGGGGATCAGTGGTGTGGGGGCAAACATTGTCCCTCTTCGAATACATCCTTCCTTCCTCTCATCCTTGAAGAAATATCTGATCTGACATGGCTGGACTGGTGAAAGCTAAGTGAAAGAGCTGTTGCTTTCACCTATCAATTTGTGACAGCTCAGCAATAACTTCAAGGAAAGGAGGGAGGAAGTGTGTGTTTTTAAAGTATTTGTCTAGGGGCATCTTCACCCTACACCTATTTGAACAAAGTCATTGACCCTCCTGGTGGCCCTTCCTGAAAGTTTACCTCATCCAGCAGGATGATGTGAGGGGCCTTGAGGATAGTCCGGGCGATAGCCACCCTCTGCTTCTCCCCTCCACTCAGCTTCAGACCCCTCTCGCCCACCTGGGTGTCATATCCTGGGAGGGGGACAGACAGAGACAACACAGAGACAAACGTCACTCACCTCATACAGTAACAATGCACCTGGCAGCTAATGTGTGACCTCTGCAAATATCACCACTTGTTTGAGGAGATTTAGATGTGCATGCCAAAATGCTTCGGCAAATGTGGTTGGCAAATAAAAAACACCTATACAAACCCTTAAAACAACAATAATAATAATAATAATAATAATATGCCATTTAGCAGATGCTTTTATCCAAAGCGACTTACAGTCATGTGTGCATACATTCTTACGTATGGGTGGTCCCGGGGATCGAACCCACTACCCTGGCGTTACAAGCGCCATGCTCTACCAATTGAGCTACACACGACCACAATATTGACACCCATAACATCTGAGATCCCCAGAGATTGGAAAGCTGCCGCGGTCATCCCCCTCTTCAAAAGGGGCTGACACTCTAGATCCAAACTGTTACAGACCTATATCCATCCTGCCCTGCCTTTCGAAAGTTTTTGAAAGCCAAGTTAACAAACAGATCACCGACCATTTCGAATCCCACCGTACCTTCTCCGCTATGCATTCCGGTTTCCGAGCTGGTCATGGGTGCACGTCAACCATGCTCAAGGTCCTAAAATATATTATAACCACGATTGATAATAGACAGTACTGTGCAGCAGTCTTCATCGACCTGGCCAAGGCTTTCGACTCTGTCAAACACCGCATTCTTATTGGCAGACTAAATAGCCTTGGTTTCTCAAATGACTGCCTCGCCTGGTTCACCAACTACTTCTCAGATAGAGTTCAATGTGTCAAATCGGAGGGCCTGTTGTCTGGACCTATGGCAGTCTCTATGGGGGTGCCACAGGGTTCAATTCTTGGGCCGACTCTTTTCTCTGTGTATATCAATGATGTCGCTCTTGCTGCTGGTGACTCTCAGATCCACCTCTACGCAGACGACACCATTTTGTATACATCTGGCCCGTCATTGGACACTGTGTTAACAAACCTCCAAACGAGCTTCAATGCCATACAACACTCCTTCCGTAACCTCCAACTGCTCTTAAACACTAGTAAAACTAAATGCATGCTCTTCAATCGAACGCTGCTGGCACCCGCCCACCCGACTAGAATCACTACTCTCGACGGGTCTGACCTAGAGTATGTGGACAACTACAAATACCTAGGTGTCTGGTTAGACTGTAAAATCTCCTTCCAGACTCACATCAAGCATCTCCAATCCAAAGTGAAATCTAGAATTGGCTTCCTATCTCTCAACAAAGCCAACTACCTCATCCCCATATTGTTATTTATTTTGCTCATTTGCACTCCAGTATCTCTATTTGCACATCATCTCTTGCACATCTATCATTCCAGTGTTAATACTAATTGTAATTATTTTGCACTATGGCCTATTTATTGCCTTACCTCCATAACTTGCTACATTTGCACACACTGTATATATATTTTCTGTGGTATTTTTGACTTTATGTTTTGTTTTACCCCATATGTAACTCTGTGTTGTTGTTTTTATCGCACTGCTTTGCTTTATCTTGGCCAGGTCGCAGTTGTAAATGAGAACTTGTTTTCAACTGGCTTACCTGGTTAAATAAAAGGTGAAAAGAAAATAAAAAAAATAAGCCAACTTCAGGTTAACTACAGACAGAAATATAATGGCAACATACAGCTCTGTTTTCCAGTTACAGATTAAGCCTAATCCTGGACTCAATGGAGAATCTCCATTTAAAAAGTGTTTTAGTCTAGGACGAGGCTTAATCGGTGTCCGGGAAACCGTCAAAAGGTATTTCCGTACCTTCTGGGAACGTCTGGATCTTCTCATGAATGTCTGCGGCGATAGCCGCCTCCTCCACTTCGTGGTCGCTGGCGGAGACGCGCCCGTAGCGGATGTTGTCACGGATGTTGTCGTTGAAGAGGACCGTGTCCTGGGGCACCACACCGATGTGGGCACGCAGAGACACCTGCTTAACCTGCACCCAGATACCAAGAGGCTCAGAATACACTATATTAATACAGGGTCAAGCTCATTAGGACATGCAACGGGAAAACGTTTTCAATCGTCCAGATAATAATTGTTTTTTCTTAATTTGGTGCCTAATGAACACGACCCAGGTGTATCATATTAACAATACTGTATACCTCAACCAGTAGACCACCAACGTATAACAAACCTAATGTTATATACAGTGTTAGGTTCTAACGAATACACAAAAAATGCACGGACAACTACGGAAAGCTCAAACCAAGTTTATTCGCCCAATGGGTCAGACAGCTGCACAGACAAAAAACATGTTCCAACCAACACATTTACAGTGAGGGAAAAACGTATTTGATCCCCTGCTGATTTTGTACGTTTGCCCACTGACAAAGAAATGACCAGTCTATAATTTTAATGGTAGGTGTATTTGAACAGTGAGAGACAGAATAACAACAAAAACATCCAGAAAAACGCATGTCAAAAATGTTATAAATTGATTTGCATTTTAATGAGGGAAATAAGTATTTGACCCCCTCTCAATCAGAAAGATTTCTGGCTCCCGGGTGTCTTTTATACAGGTAACGAGCTGAGATTAGGAGCACACTCTTAAAGGGAGTGCTCCTAATCTCAGTTTGTTACCTGTATAAAAGACACCTGTCCACAGAAGCAATCAATCAGATTCCAAACTCTCCACCATGGCCACGACCAAAGAGCTCTCTAAGGATGTCAGGGACAAGATTGTACACCTACACAAGGCTGGAATGGGCTACAAGACCTTCGCCAAAGCAGCTTGGTGAGAAGGTGACAACAGTTGGTGCGATTATTCGCAAATGGAAGAAACACAAAATAACTGTCAATCTCCATCGGCCTGGGGCTCCATGCAAGATCTCACCTCGTGGAGTTGCAATGATCATGAGAACGGTGAGGAATCAGCCCAAAACTACACGGGAGGATCTTGTCAATGATCTCAAGGCAGCTGGGACCATAGTCACCAAGAAAACAATTGGTAAGACACTACACCGTGAAGGACTGAAATCCTGCAGCGCCCGCAAGGTCCCCCTGCTCAAGAAAGCACATATACAGGGCCGTCTGAAGTTTGCCAATGAACATCTGAATGATTCAGAGGAGAAATGGGTGAAAGTGTTGTGGTCAGATGAGACCAAAATCGAGCTCTTTGGCATCAACTCAACTCGCGGTGTTTGGAGGAGGAGAAATGCTGCCTATGACCCCAAGAACACCATCCCCACCGTCAAACATGGAGGTGGAAACATTATGCTTTGGGGGTGTTTTTCTGCTAAGGGGACAGGACAACTTCACCTCATCAAAGGGACGATGGACGGGGCCATGTACCGTCAAATCTTGGGTGAGAACCTCCTTCCCTCAGCCAGGGCATTGAAAATGGGTCGTGGATGGGTATTCCAGCATGACAATGACCCAAAACACACAGCCAAGGCAACAAAAGAGTGGCTCAAGAAGAAGCACATTAAGGTCCTGGAGTGGCCTAGCCAGTCTCCAGACCTTAATCCCATAGAAAATCTGTGGAGGGAGCTGAAAGTTCGAGTTGCCAAATGTCAGCCTCGAAAGCTTAATAACTTGGAGAAGATCTGCAAAGAGGAGTGGAACAAAATCCCTACTGAGATGTGTGCAAACCTGGTGGCCAACTACAAGAAACGTCTGACCTCTGTGATTGCCAACAAGGGTTTTGCCATCAAGTACTAAGTCATGTTTTGCAGAGGGGTCAAATACTTATTTCCCTCATTAAAATGCAAATCAATTTATAACATTTTTGACATGCGTTTTTCTGGATTTTGTTGTTGTTATTCTGTCTCTCACTGTTCAAATAAACCTACCATTAAAATTAGACTGATCATGTCTTTGTCAGTGGGCAAACGTACAAAATCAGCAGGGGATCAAATACTTTTTCCCCTCACTGTATATATACTCCAATTTAGGTGAACTCCTTCGCTCTAAACATTACATCTTTATTGCTAGGCAGGAAGTTAAGTGATGTGGGTAATAAACTGTTCCTTTACTCAGTACATTCCAAAGCCCCCTGGCTCCTATCCAACCTTAATTGACTCCACCATATACATTCCTCCTACAGATAACCTTTAACCAGACTATGGCACTCCTCCTTTCTAAAGGATAACTGATGATTAACAATATTTCAAGTTTAGAAGTCAGAATCCATCAACAGCATGTGCTAACAAGGCAGTTTGTCTGGGAACTATTTTCTTGCAACTGGGTAAATTACTCACCTTAGAGATGTCCTGGCCATCGATGCTGATGCATCCCCCCTGGACGTCATAGAAACGGAAGAGCAGGCGAAGGATGGTGCTCTTACCACACCCTGACGGGCCAACCTAGGGATGTCAACACAAACGCACAAACTGTTGAGAAGCAAGAAACATCTGTACTACACATGGTCCAGACACAAACCATCACATGACTGATAGAGAAATCAAACACTGCTCAAGTGTGCGTAACCTCTGGGTAATGCTTGGAAGCTTGGAATTCAATCTTACCAATGCAACAGTCTGGCCTGGCTGCACAGTGAATGATACGTTCTTAAGGATCTCCTTCCTTAAAAAAACACACAGAAGCACAAAATATATATTTAATCAAAGGAGAACGCTGGAACTACCACAACTATGATTATTCATCAAACTGTTTCTGAATCAGTATCCGTGTATAGCTTACACACAACTCATCAGTACAAACAAGACCTAAATATAAATTTTAAAAAAATCTTAGGACTTACCCATCAATGTAATTAAAGTACACATTCTCAAACTCCACTTTTCCCAGTTTATAAAGAAGGTTCCCTGCATTCACCACATCCTTCACCTGAAGAGAAATCAAGATAAAGCACATAAAAATATATAAATTACAGCAAAATAAATGTTTAAAGTGATATAAAACAAAATTAGCTAGTTGTGCAAGACATTTTATAGATAAAAGGATAAGTAGTGTAGTGTATAGTTCTCCTTCGAGAAAACAAAAGCTGATTCAAAGGGATTTTAAAACACTTCCGTGCTACCTGCCGCAAGGATAATATTGTGCATCCTCTGTCGAAGTAGGTAATCGAGGATGGGAGAAGACTACCTACTTACAAATTGGCACTTCTCGATCACTCGACCACTTAACGGTTTATGGGTCACGGAGGACGGAGGAGTCAAGGAGAGGACAGACTTTTGCCCAATTGAAAAGCTCCCATACACACCAAAAAGCTGGTCATTGACAACCAATTTCAAAATTACCTCCTCTTCCTCTGTGAAGAGCTTAAACATGCTCTCCATGTCGATAAAGGAGTTCTGGATCATTCTGTGGAGGATGAGAACATATGTATTATACAGAGCCCATGTTGTGCATTATGGGTACTGTAGTACATTATAATATAAACAACACCTCTCATAGATGTGTCAATAGTCTAGCTTCATTTGCTTGTGTCTTTCCTGATCTAGTAAGACAATGTGGAAGCAATAGGGTGGAAACATATACAGTCCATTTAGCTATAAGTGATAGACATAAGAGACTAGGGAAGGATGCCAGGAAGTAGAATTGAAACCCAGCCCATAACAACTCTCACCTGTAGTAGGTTCCAAACCAGTTGAGAGGGGTGTAGAGCTGGATGATGTAGGTGCCAAAGAGGACAAAGTCTCCAACCTGGAAATAGAGTGCATTAGCCTGGTTAAACATGCCTGAACACTTGGCTCACTATTGTTTCATTCCATTCAGTTTGGTTTAACCAGGCTACGATTCACAGCAGCTGACTTGAATGTACAGTCGTCGTCAAACGTTTTGAGAATGACACAAGTATTGGTCTTCACAAAGTTCGCTGCTTCAGTGTTATGAGATATTTTTGTCAGATGTTACTATGGTATACTGAAGTATAATTACAAGCATTCCGTAAGTGTCAAAGGTTTTTATTGACAATTACATTAAGTTTATGCAAAGAGTCAATATTTGCAGTGTTGACCCTTCTTTTTCAAGACCTCTGCAATCCGCCCGGGCATGCTGTCAATTAACTTCTGGGCCACATCCTGACTGATGGCAGCCCATTCTTGCATAATCAACGCTTGGAGTTTGTCAGAATTTGTGGGTTTTTGTTTGTCCACCCGCCTGTTGAGGATCGACCACAAGTTCTCAATGGGATTAAGGTCTGGGGAGTTTCCTGGCCATGGACCCAAAATGTCAATGTTTTGTTCCCCGAGCCACTTAGTTATCACTTTTGCCTTATGGCAAGGTGCTCCATCATGCTGGAAAAGGCATTGGTCGTCACCAAACTGTTCTTGGATGGTTGGGAGAAGTTGCTCTCTGAGGATGTGTTGGTACCATTCTTTATTCATGGCTGTGTTCTTAGGCAAATTTGTGAGTGAGCCCACTCCCTTGGCTGAGAAGCAACCCCACACATGAATGGTCTCAGGATGCTTTACTGTTGGCATGACACAGGACTGATGGTAGTGCTCACCTTGTCTTCTCCGGACAAGGTGTTTTCCGGATGCCCCAAACAATCAGAAAGGTGATTCATCAGAGAAAATGACTTTAACCCAGGCCTCAGCAGTCCAATCCCTGTACCTTTTGCAGAATATCAGTCTGTCCCTGATGTTTTTCCTGGAGGGAAGTGGGTTCTTTGCTGCCCTTCTTGACACCAGGCCATCCTCCAAAAGTCTTCGCCTCACTGTGCGTGCAGATGCACTCACATCTGCCGGCTGCCATTCCTGAGCAAGCTCTGCACTGGTGGTGCCCCGATCCCGCAGCTGAATCAACTTTAGGAGACGGTCCTGGCGCTTGCTGGACTTTCTTGGGCGACCTGACGCCTTCTTCACAACAATTGAACGTCTCTCCTTGAAGTTCTTGATGATCCGATAAATGGTTGATTTAGGTGCAATCTTACTAGCAGCAATATCCTTGCCTGTGAAGCCCTTTTTGTGCAAAGCAATGATGACGGCACGTATTTCCTTGCAGGTAACCATGGTTAACAGAGGAAGAACAATGATTTCAAGCACCACCCTCCTTTTAAAGCTTCCATTCTGTTATTCTAACTCAATCAGCATGACAGAGTGATCTCCAGCCTTGTCCTCGTCAACACTCTCACCTGTGTTAACGAGAGAATCACTGACATGATGGCAGCTGGTCCTTTTGTGGCAGGGCTGAAATGCAGTGGAAATGTTTTTTGGGGATTAAATTCATTTTCATGGCAAAGAGGGACTTTGCAATTAATTGCAATTCATCTGATCACTCTTCATGACATTCTGGAGTATATGCAAATTGCCACCATCAAAACTGAGGCAGCAGTTCAAAACGTTTGACCACGACTGTACAGTACCAGTCAAAAGTTTGGACACACCTACTCATTCAAGGCTTTTTCTTTATTTTTACTATTTTCTACATGGTAGAATAATAGTGAAGACATCAAAACTATGAAATAACACATACGGAATCATGTAGTAACCAAGAAATTGTTAAACAAATTAAAATATATTTTACATTTGAGATTCTTCAAATAGCCACCCTTTGCCTTGATGACAGCTTTGCACACTCTTGGCATTCTCTCAACCAGCTTCACCTGGAATGCTTTTCCAACAGTATTGAAGGAGTTCCCACATATGCTGAGCATGATTTTTAAGCAATTAATTTGCATTTTATTGCATGACATAAGTATTTGATACATCAGAAAAGCAGAACTTAATATTTGGTACAGAAAGCTTTGTTTGCAATTACAGAGATCATACGTTTCCTGTAAGTCTTGACCAGGTTTGCACACACTGCAGCAGAGATTTTGGCCCACTTCTCCATACAGACCTTCTCCAGATCCTTCAGGTTTCGGGGCTGTCGCTGGGCAATACGGACTTTCAGCTCCCTCCAAAGATTTTCTATTGGGTTCAGGTCTGGAGACTGGCTAGGCCACTCCAGGACCTTGAGATGCTTCTTACGGAGCCACTCCTTAGTTGCCCTGGCTGTGTGTTTCGGGTCGTTGTCATGCTGGAAGACCCAGCCACGACCCATCTTCAATGCTCTTACTGAGGGAAGGAGGTTGTTGGCCAAGATCTCGCGATACATGGCCCCATCCATCCTCCCCTCAATATGGTGCAGTCGTCCTGTCCCCTTTACAGAAAAGCATCCCCAAATAATGATGTTTCCACCTCCATGCTTCACTGTTGGGATGGTGTTCTTGGGGTTGTACTCATCCTTCTTCTTCCTCCAAACACAGCGAGTGGAGTTTAGACCAAAAAGCTATATTTTTGTCTCATCAGACCACATGACTTTCTCCCATTCCTCCTCTGGATCATCCAGATTGTCATTGGCAAACTTCAGACGGGCCTGGACATGCGCTGGCTTGAGCAGGGGGACCTTGCGTGCGCTGCAGGATTTTAATCCATGATGGCGTAGTGTGTTACTAATGGTTTTCTTTGAGACTGTGGTCCCAGGTCTACAATTGAATCCCTGATGTCCTTACACAGCTCTCTGGTCTTGGCTATTGTGGAGAGGTTGGAGTCTGTTTGATTGAGTGTGTGGACAGATGTCTTTTATACAGGTAATGAGTTCAAAACAGGTGCAGTTAATAAAGGTAATGAGTGGAGAACAGGAGGGCTTCTTAAAGAAAAACTAACAGGTCTGTGAGAGCCGGAATTCTTACTGGTTGGTAGGTGATCAAATACTTATGTCATGCAATAAAATGCAAATGAATTACTTAAAAATCATACAAATGTGATTTTCTGGATTTTTGTTTTAGATTCTGTCTCTCACAGTTGAAGTGTACCTATGATAAAAATTACAGACCTCTACATGCTTTGTAAGTAGGAAAACCTGCAAAATCGAGTTATTTCCTCTTCTGGCGCACAGCTTCAGGATAGTCCTCGTTGAGAAAGATATACATTCCTCTCAAGTTCTTGGCTCTTTCCAGAACAGCTACCTTGTCGTTGAACCTCAGGAACTTGACCACTATCGGCCTGGGCCTGTCACCTGGGCCGGTGGTGGGTTTTCCAGTCCTGTGGGCGCGCTCCACCTCAATCTTCCTGTTGTCCATCTTCAATTTCTCAGAGATCATTTCCCTCACTTTGTCCTCAGACTCCGTCCAGGTCTCGTGTGGAGATTCTGCAATTCCATCTACAACCATGTTGTTACACTTTGATTGTCCCTCGAAATTGTTATCATGGATTCACACACAGAACTGATGTCCTCTCTTAATGACTTACAGATTGCTGTAATCTTGCCGTTCTCCTGTTTCAACTCATCGAGCTGACCATGAGAGAACTGCAAACTGTTCTTTAGGTCCTGGACCACTCTGGTCAGGTCGTCCATTATTTTATTAGTTGAACCCACCATTATTTGGACAAAGCACTTGAAGCTATTTTCTTGATGTTGTAACAACTGCTTGTAGAACTCTTTTTGTTTGTTTAAAAGATCCTTCACGTGTGATAGAGAGACACCACTGTCCTCGACAACGGTACTCCCGCCGGTTTTAGTCTTTTGTCATGGTAGCTAGCAACGTAGGTTACGCTGTTACTCCTCGCAGTTCCAGACAGGGCAGGACACGGGGATGATTGAAAACAACAAACAGCAGGGATCTAGACAGCCACAAACCCGGAACAATCTGCAGTCCCAGCCACAATGGCTAACCGTGTCGCGGGCTGCGTTCAAGCCCTCAAGAAAACCCAGCTAGCTTGATATGCTGCTAGCGAGCAGCTAGGCTAGCTGCAACGCCAAATAGTGCCTCAGACCCGTCCTTGGTCGGCAGGATCACTGGACAGAGACTAGCAATAACAGCAACTGATGCCAACTGTGTCGCAGGATCCAAACTAAAAAGTTAGCTAGCTACTATGAACTTTGTATTTGTATTGATTGCTTTTGTCTGCAAGGCAAGCTGCAAAGAATTTACTTATTAGAGTACAATAAAGTTTTCTAATCTAATGTAGGACAAAACAACATAGCCCTAGCATAGAAGATAGAAAAGTGGATGAGCAGAGAGAGTTTGAGGTGGGCCAATAGGGCTTTTTACACTACTGAGCCAAACTAAGCTGCACTGGTCAGGTTAGGCATCCAGACATTCACCATAAGGACAATAGTCGGCTCAATAGTGTGAAAAGGGTAGTATAATGAGTATCTAGGCCTTTAACAGGGAACTTTTACAACTTCATGTTAAATGGTTTCTCACCCTGAAAGTGGCTCTTTAACAAAATCCAAACATGGATTATAGTTTGTCCTGGCTCATAGACTATTGTCAGAGTGAGGAACCATCTAACATTAATTAGTAAAATACTAAACTTCCCCTTTAAGCTAGTAAGGGCTCCGAGCTCAGTACCTTAAACTTGCCGTCCTGGACAAAGTAGGCACAGAGCAGTGACCCGGCCAGTAGGCCTGAGCCGATGATCAGGTTCTGGGTCTGGTTCAGGAAGGCTAGAGAGGCTTGTGTCTTCCATTCTGAGATCTAGGACGGGAGAGGACAGACAGACAAACAGGCAGCAAACGTAACATTACAATCAATAGAGTTATAGCCTGGTCCAAGATCTGTTTGTGCTGTCTGTTTGCACTGCTGAACAGACCTAGAACCAGGCTAATAGAGATGAAAAAGTTAAAGCAGTTTCTGCTGGTTGCAGTTCTAAAATCCTAGAACATCATCAATGATGGCAAGCTCTATTTAACTATTTTATTTATTTATTTTTTTGTCATTTAGCAGACGCTCTTATCCAGAGCGACTTACAGGAGCAATTAGGGTTAAGTGCCTTGCTCAAGGGCACATTGACAGATTTTTCACCTAGTCGGCTCGGGGATTAGAACCAGCGACCTTTCGGTTACTGGCACAACGCTCTTACCCACTAAGCTACCTGCCGCCCAACTATGCATCTCAGATGGTCAAACACATTTCGTATATATCTATTAATCCTGCTACTGGTCACTATTACTCCTGTTTACATGTATATATTATCATTAGTATATTACCATATTTCTGCTACAATCACTTTTCAGCCCTGTTTACATGTACTTCAGAAAGTATTCACACACCTTGACTTTTTCCACATTTTGTTGTGTTACAGCCTGAATTTAAAATGGATAAAATTGTGATTTTTGTCGCTGGCCTACACACAATACCCCATAATGTCAAAGTGGAATAATAATTTTTGAAATGTTTACAAATTAATAAAAAATGAAAAGCTGAAATGTCTTGCGTCAATAAGTATTTAACCCCTTTGTAAAGTCTAAATAAGTTCAGGAGTAAAAATGGGCTTAAAAAGTCACACAAGTTGCATGGACTCACTCTGTGTGCAATAAGTGTTTAACATGATTTTTGAATGACAACCTCATCGCTGTACTCCACACATACAATTATCTGTAAGGTCCCTCAGTCGAGCAGTGAATTTCAAACACAAATTCAAACGCAAAGACCAAGGAGATTTTCCAATGTCTCGCAAAGAAAAATAAAAAATAGCTATTAACTACACTTTGGATGGTGTATCAATACACCAAGTCACTACAAAAATACAGGCATCCTTCCTAACTCAGTTGCCCGAGGAGGGAAACCGCTCAGGGATTTCACCATGGGGCCAATGGTGACTTTAAAACAGTTACAGAGTTTAATGGCTGTGATAGGAGAAAACTGAGGATGGATCGACAACATTCTAGTTACTCCACAATACTAATCTAATTGACAAAGTGAAATGAAGGAAGCCTGTACAGAATAAAAATATTCCAAAACATGCATCCTGTTTCCAACAAGGCACTAAAGTAATACTGCAAAACATCTGGCAAAGCAATTAACTGAGCACCGCATCTCTCCATATTTTCAAGCATAGTGGTGGCTGAATCATGTTATTGGTATGCTTGTAATCGTTAAGGACTGGGGTGTTTTTCAGGATCAAAAAAATTAATGGAATGGAACTAAGCACAGGCAAAATCCTTGAGCAAAACCTGGTTCAGTCTGCTTTCCACCAGACACTGGGAGATACATTTACATTTTAGTCATTTAGCAGATGCTCTTATCCAGAGCGACTTACAGGAGCAATTAGGGTTAAGTGCCTTGCTTAAGGGCACTTCGACAGATTTTTCACCTAGTCGGCTCGGGGATTAGAACCAGCGACCTTTCGGTTACTGGCACAACGCTCTTACCCACTAAGCTACCTGCCGCCCTGATGAATTCACTTTTCAGCAGGACAATAACCTAAAACACAAAGCCAAATCTACACTGGAGTTACTTACCAAGAAGACAGTGAATGTTCCTGAGTAGCTGAGATACAGTTTTGACTATGGTTCCAGTTAAATCTATGGCAAGACCTGAAAATAGTTGTCTAGCAATGATCAACAACCAATTTGACAGAGCTTGAAGAATAATACTTTTTTAAAGAATAAAATGGGCAAATGTTGCACAATCCAGGTGTGGAAGGTTCTTAGAGACTTAACCAAAAAGACTCACAGCTGTAATCACTGCCAAAAGTGCTCCTACAAAGAATTGACTGGGTGTGAATACTTATGTAAATTAGATATTTCTGTATTTCATTTTCAATACATTTGTAAAAATGTCTAAAAACATGTTTTCATTTTGTCATTATGGGGTATTGTGTGAGATGTAAATTAGATTTCTGTATTTAATTTTCTATAAATTCGCAAATATTTAAAAACATGTTTTTTTTTACTTTGTCATTATGGGGTATTATGTGTGTTGATGGTTGAGAAAAAAAAATCGATTTAAATCCATTTTTAATTCAGGCTGTACAAACAAAATGTGGATTAAGTCAAGGGGTATGAATACTTTCTGAAGGCACTGTGTATCCATCCGCCTGTGACGCCTACTGACCTCTTGCACACACATACTAACACTAATACCCACACACTTACATACACTCACCACCACGCACACACCCACATGCTGCTGGCATCCTGTTTACTATTACATTATTATTTATCCTGCTACCAGTCACTTTCTCCTAATCCCTGCCTACATGTACATATCTACCTCAAATACTCCAGTATCCCTGCACATTGTACATTTACCCTGTATATAGCTTCCTCTCTTATTTGTCATGTTATTATATGTATTTTTCTTATTAGTTACACTTTTTTGATAGGGCTTGCAAGTTAACTAAATGAGCCCCACAGTAATGCCGGCGTGATTTAGGACTTCCAACTCATTTTATAGATTGTTTGTTTGAGCTACAGACTTCTGGGTTGTAACATTGGATTTGTCTATTTCTTCTGCATCCATTAGCCTGTATGACGAACAGGGATTGAGCTAGAGCGGTTTTTGTGAGACAAGGGTGGATCTTGAAGGGGACCAGGGCAGGGTTTTTAAACAAATACATCTGTAGAGTCCGAATGGTTTGAGCTACAAACTATTAAAAGCTATATATGAAAAGCCGAGACTCCCACAAACACTCACAAGATACACAAGAGTCATTAGAAGGTAAGGGGTTCTTCTACATAGAAGATCATTGGAAATCATCAATCAATCAATCAATTTTATTTTATATAGCCCTTCTTACATCAGCTAATATCTCGAAGTGCTGTACAGAAACCCAGCCTAAAACCCCAAACAGCTAGTAATGCAGGTGTAGAAGCACGGTGGCTAGGAAAAACTCCCTAGAAAGGCAAAACCTAGGAAGAAACCTAGAGAGGAACCAGGCTATGAGGGGTGGCCAGTCCTCTTCTGGCTGTGCCGGGTGGAGATTATAACAGAACCATGCCAAGATGTTCAAAAATGTTCATAAGTGACAAGCATGGTCAAATAATAATCAGGAATAAATCTCAGTTGGCTTTTCATAGCCGATCATTAGAGTTTAAAACAGCAGGTCTGGGACAGGTAGGGGTTCCATAACCGCAGGCAGAACAGTTTAAACTGGAATAGCAGCAAGGCCAGGCGGACTGGGGATAGCAAGGAGTCACCACGGCCGGTAGTCCCGACGTATGGTCCTAGGGCTCAGGTCTCTCAGTTGGCTTTTCATAGCCGATCATTTAGAGTTGAAAACAGCAGGTCTGGGACAGGTAGGGGTTTCGTAGCCGCAGGCAGAACAGTTGAAACTGGAATAGCAGCAAGGCCAGGCGGACTGGGGGCAGCAGGGTGTCATCATGCCCGGTAGTCCTGACGTATGGTCCTAGGGCTCAGGTTCTCAGAGAGAAAGAGAGAATTAGAGAGAGCATACTTAAATTCACACAGGACACTGGATAAGACAGGAGAAGTACTCCAGGTATAACCAACTAACCCCAGCCCCCCGACACATAAACTACTGCAGCATAAATACTGGAGGCTGAGACAGGAGCGGTCCGGAGACACTGTGGCCCCATCCGAAGAAACCCCCGGACAGGGCCAAACAGGAAGGATATAACCCCACCCACTCCGCCAAAGCACAGCCCCCGCACCACTAGAGGGAAATCCCAAGACATAATATGGTAATAAGCTCACATAGTTGCTGTCACAAACTCCACACAGTTGTCACTGACTAGTTGGATATTCATTTCCCAAAGAACAAAACACTTCTGTAAATTCATTTTTATCAGGTTTTTGCTTTGGCTGGACTTGTTTTTTTAATTTACATTTGTCAATAAAACTCATGAATGCAACTGTTTATGTTAAATTGTTTTGTATTCTACTTGTAGCCTTGGTTGTCCTGAAAAGAAAACAGTAAAACACTTCCTTGTGAGGCTAAATATAAAAGGCTGGACAGATAAATGAAAGTCAGATAAATGAAAAGCCGATTTTTGCTGGGGTCTCGGGACTGTGCATGTGACAAATATAATGTGAAACTTGAATTTACCTGAATAACCAAAGCAAGCACTCTGGTGTAACTTTAAACAGATCTACATTCTCAACTTTTCAGCGTTTGGCATCTATGGTCTAGATTACCTGATACTTCAGGATGGCGTCCTCAAAACGGTTCACCTCGTAATTCTCTGCGTTGTAGTACTTCACCTGTTGGAAAAACATTACAATCGCAGCCATGAAGCAACTTTGAAGCTGCAGAAATGCAATATGTTTGTGGGCAGCTTCATGTGCCACCATGGCAAGTGGGGATTCTGGGTCGTGTTCATTAGGCATCAAACAGACAAAACATTTTTAGTTTCTCGTTGAATAATGTTTTTAAACATTTTCTGTTGCGTGCCCTAATGAAGACAATCCAAGTATTGAGGTTAAAGGTCAATGGGACCGTCTCGGTACCGTCTCAAAGTTGAGCAGGGAGTCCACCGCCTTGGACTTGGTGTTGTTGTCCTGGGTGTTCATGTCTCGCCTGTACTTGGTCCTCCATTCCGTGATGATGATGGTAAGGGCTGAAGAGATATATTGATAGACCATTATGAAATACATTGGTGTTACCAGAACTCAGTCGAATGCATATGTAAAATGCTTTCAAGTAGGTGTGCTTGAATTAGCTTGTAGTTGTTTTAATTTACACTTTTGGGACTATTCTATTGGTGCAGCTCAAGTCATTTGAAAGTATTTCACACATATCGGATTATTGTTACTTTATAAAAATAACTAAATTAGCTCTCGAAAAGGAGGCCTTGTACTCACTGAGATAGAGGAACATGCAGACGAATACGATGAGTCCGAACCAGGCGTTGAAGTAGGTGATGAAGTAGATGATGGAGATAACGATATCTGCGATGGTGGGGAAGATGCTGAATACGATGTAGCTGTGGAGAGAAATAGAGGGGTTTACCTCTGAATTCACACACAGAAACTCTACTGACTGTCTAGAGGTTAGGATGACACTAAGAAACTAAGACATACTACAGGGGGATCGCAGTTGGGTCACATTACACTGGTTGGTAGTGATGGAAGAAATGGAATGTAGACTACATTTTCGACAATTGAGTAAACCCCTGAGGGAGCAGTCTATCTAAGCTTTGAGAATAAGATAATCAGACCTAGATCAAACATGTATTTTCAGTGTTTCCCCTATATTCATTTAGCACACAGCTGTACATTTCGATGAAACATGGTAAAGCCCCAAAATTGCCTACCCTGGAAGCCTGTGTTTCAGACATAAGGAAGTGGATGGAGGCAAATCTTTTACTTTTAAACTCGGACAAAACAGAGATGCTAGTTCTAGGTCCCAAGAAACAAAGAGATATGCTGTTGGATCTGACAATTAATCTTGATGGCTGTACAGTCGTCTCAAATAAAACTGTGAAGGACCTCAGCGTTACTCTGGACACTGTTCTCTCTTTTGATGAACATATCAAGAATATTTCAAGGACAGCTTTTTTCAATCTTCGTAACATTGCAAAAATCAGACACTTTTTGTCCAAAAATGATGCAGAAAAGCTAATCCATGCTTTTGTCACTTCTAGATTAGACTACTGCAATGCTCTACTCTCCGGCTACCCGGATAAAGCACTAAATAAACTTCAGTTAGTGCTAAACACACCTGCTAGAATCCTGACTAGAACCTACAAATTTGATCATATTTCTTTAGTGCTAGCCTCTCTACATTAGCTTCCTGTTAAGGCTAGGGCTGATTTCAAGGTTGTACTGCTAACCTACAAAGCATTACATGGCCTTGCTCCTACTTATCTCACCGATTTGGTCCTGCCGTACATACCTACACATACGCTACGGTCACAAGACGCAGGCCTCCTTATTGTCCCTAGAATTTCTAAGCAAACAGCTGGAGGCAGGGCTTTCTCCTATAGATCTAAATTTGTATGGAATGGTCTGCCTATCCATGTGAGAGACGCAGACTCGGTCTCGACCTTTAAGTCTTTACTGAAGATTAATCTCTTCAGTAGGTCCTATGATTGAGTGTAGTCTGGCCCAGGGGTGCAAAGGTGAACGGCAAGGCACTGGAGTGACGAACCGCCCTTGCTGTCTCTGCCTGGCCGGCTCCCCTCTCTCCACTGGGATTCTCTGCCTCTGACCCTATTACGGGGGCTGAGTCACTGGCTTACTAGTGCTCTTCCATGCTGTCCCTAGGAGGGGTGCGTCACTTGAGTGGGTTGAGTCACAGACGTGATCTTCCTGTCCGGTTTTGCGCCCCCTTGGGCGGTGGAAGAGATCTTCGTGGGCTATACTCAGCTTTGTCTCAGGGTAGTAAGTTGGTGGTCTGTTGATATCCCTCTAGTGGTGTGGGGTCTGTGCTTTGGCAAAGTGGGTGGGGTTATATCCTGCCTGGTTGGCCCTGTCCGGGGGTATCGTCGGACGGGGCCACAGTGTCCCCTGACGCACCCGTCTCAGTCTCCAGTATCTATGCTGCAATAGTCTATGTGCCGGGGGGCTAGGGTCAGTCTGTTATATCTGGTGTAATTCTCCTGTCTTATCTGGTGTCCTGTGTGAATTTAAGTATGCTCCCTCTAATTCTCTCGCTCTCCCTCCCGGAGGACCTGAGCCCTAGGATCAGGACTACCTAGCCTGATGTCTCCTGGATGTCCCCAGTCCACCTGATCGTGCTGCTGCTCCAGTTTCAACTGTTCTGCCTGCGGCTAGGGAACCCTGATTTATTCAACGGACGTGCTACCTTGTCCCGGACCTGCTGTTTTCGACTCTCTCTACCACATCTGCTGTCTCGACCTCTGAATGCTCGGCTATGAAAAGCCAACTGACATTTACTCCTGAGGTACTGACTGTTGCACCCTCTACAACCACTGTGATTATTATTTGACCCTGCTGGTCATCTATGAACGTTTAATCATCTTGAAGAACAATCTGGCCTTAAACGGCCATGTACTCTTATAATCTCCACCCGGCACAGCCAGAAGAGGAGTGGCCACCCCTCAGAGCCTGGTTCCTCTCTAGGTTTCTTCTTAGGTTTTCGTACGTATTTCCCCATCACACTTTTCATCCTTCTACTAAATATACCTTCCTGCAACCCGCCTCACTCAATGTGGAACGGATTCTATTATTGACTTAACTTTTATCTAGAATCTCCAGTTGAAACTAGCTAGCCAGCTAACTAGCTACTTGCTATTAGCCACCGTTAGCGGTATTCACCCAGAATGGAATAACTGAATCACTGGACATTAACACCGGATCGCAACTAGCTAGCCGCAACCGAATGGATGTTGCTGTTGGCTAATCACCACTGCCCCCGAAGCAAGCACCAGTTAGCCTCGAGCCAGGCCCATATCCCGGCTATCTACCTCTCTGTCTACCGGACGGGAGTAGCCAGCTAACTAGCTACTTGCTATTAGCCACCGTTAGCGGTTTTTCATCATTGTCCGTGGCCTGCACTACCTACCAGCCAGCTCTAGCCTGGACTATTATCGGCCAGTCTGCACTGTCTGCACAGTGCGTTATCGACCCAGAACATATTGGTTTTTCTGTCGGAATCACTGGACCTTTAACACAGGATCATCGCAACTAGCTAGCTGCAACCAAATGGATGTTGTTGTTGGCTAATCAGACTTGAGCTAGCCTTGAGTCAGGCCCATCTCCCGGCTATCTACCTCTCTGTCAACCGGACGGGACCTCCTAGAGTCGACACGGAGCCCCGCCAATCCATCACGACTGGTCTGCCGACGTAATCGTCTGTGGTTTCAACAGGCTTCCCGTTGTGACGACCACGACGATCCATCTGCTAGCCCCGGCCCGCTAGCACACACAAACAACAGCCGTGCTTCCTGCTAGCCTGTGCTGTAGCACCAATTCGAACTGCTCTCGGACTCACATATTGCTGTTCACTGGACCTTATGATCACTCAGCTGCACAGCTGATGCCTGCTGGACTGTTCCTTTACACGGTACCCTGTCCTATTTATCTGTTTAGCCTCAGCCCAAACTTTCATCGCCATTACCAGTTGTTGTCTTAGCTCTCTCGAATAACACCTGTGATTGCTTTATGCCTCTTTCCCATGTCAATATGCCTTGCCTATTGCTGTTCCAGTTAGTTCTTATTATACAATTTCACTGTAGAGTCCCATGTCCCTCTCAAACTGCCTCAAATAGTTCCTTTGTTCCACCCCCCATACACACGGAAACCGGCTCAATCGGTGCCTCCAGTGATGCTATCTCTTTCATTGTTACCCAACGCTTAGGTTTACCTCCACTGTACTCATATCCTTCCATATCCTTGTCTGTACATAATGCCCTGAATCTATTCTACAACGCCCGGAAATCTGCCCCCTTTATTCTCTGTACCCAACGCACTAGAAGACCAGTTCTTAAAGCCTTTAGCCGTATACTTATTCTAGTCCTCCTCTGTTCCTCTTGTGATGTAGAGGTTAACCCAGGCCCTGCAGCCCCCAGTATCACTCCTACTCCCCAGGAGCTATCATTTGTTGACTTCTGTAACCGTAAAAGCATTGGATTTTTGCATGTTAACATCAGAAGCCTCCTCCCTAAGTTTGAGTTATTCACTGCGTTAGCACACTCCGCCAACCCTGATGTTCTAGCAGTGTCTGAATCCTGGCTTAGGAAGGCCACCAAGAATTCAGAAATGCCCATCCCCATGTCCAACATTTTCCGTCTAGATAGAACTGCCAAAGGGGGTGGAGTTGCAATCTACTGTAGAGATCGCCTGCAGAGCTCTATCATACTATCCAGGTCTGTGCCCAAAGAGTTTGAGCTTCTACTTCTAAAAATCCACCTTTCCAGAAATAAGTCTCTCACTGTTGCCGCTTGCTACAGCCCCCCCTCAGCCCCCAGCTGTGCCCTGGACACCATATGTGAATTGATTGCCCCCCATCTATCCTCAGAGTTCGTACTGCTTGGTGACCTAAACTGGGATATGCTTAATACACCGGCCATCCTACAATCCAAACTAGATGCCCTCAATCACACACAAATTATCAAGGAACCTACCAGGTACAACCCTAAATCCGTAAACATGGGCACCCTTATAGATATCATCCTGACTAACTTACCCTCTAAATACACCTCCGTTGTCTTCAACCAGGATCTAAGTGATCACTGCCTTATTGCCTGCGTCTGTAACAGGTCCGCGGTCAAACGACCACCCCTCATCACTGTCAAACGCTCCCTAAAACACTTTAGCGAGCAGACCCTCCTAATTGACCTGGCCCAGGTATCCTGGATGGATATCAATCTCATTCCGTCAGTAGAGGATGCCTGGTTGTTCTTTAAAAGTGCTTTCCTCTCCATCTTAAATAAGCATGCCCCATTCAAAAAATTCAGAACTAAGAACAGATATAGCCCCTGGTTCTCCTCCGACTTGACTGCCCTTGACCAGCACAAAAACATCCTGTGGCGCACGGCATTAGCATCGAATAGCCCCCGCGATATGCAACTTTTCAGGGAAGTTAGGAACCAATATACATAAGCAGTTAGGAAAGCAAAGGCTATCTTTTTCAAACAGAAATGTGCATCCTGTTGCACTAACTCCAAAAAGTTTGGGCACCTCCTCCCAGCTGCCCACTGCACTGAGGCTAGGAAACACTATCACCACTGATAAATCTACAATAATCAAGAATTTCAACAAGCATTTTGCTACGGCTGGCCATGCTTTCCACCTGGCTACCACTACCCCGGTCACCAGCTCTGCACCCTCCGCTGCAACCAAACCTCTGCTGCCAAACATGCCCTCGTAAAACTGACTATCCTACCGATCCTTGACTTCGGCGATGTCATTTACAAAATAGCTTCCAACACTCTACGCAGCAAATTGGATGAAGTCTATCACAGTGCCATCCGTGTTGTCACCTCACCAAAGCCCCATATACTACCCACCAATGTGACCTGTACGCTCTTGTTGGCTGGTCCTCACTACATATTCGTCGGCAAACCCACTGGCTCCAGGCCATCTATAAATCACTACTAGGCAAATCCCCGCCTTATCTTAGCTCATTGGTCACCATAGCAACACCCACCCGTAGTATGCGCTCCAGCAGGTATATCTCACTGGTCATCCCCAAAGCCAACACCTCCTTTGACTGCCATTCCTTCCAGTTCTCTGCTGCCAATGACTGGAACGAACAGCAAAAATCTCTGAAGCTGGAGACTCTGATCTCCCTCACTAACTTTAAGCATCAGTTGTCAGAGCACCTTACCGATCACTGCACCTGTACACAGCCCATCTGAAATTAGCCCACACAACTACCTCATCCCCATATTGTTATTTATTTTGCTAATTTGCACCCCAGTATCTCTATTTGCACATCATCTTTTGCACATCTATCATTCCAGTGTTAATACTAATTGTAATTATTTTGCACTATGGCCTATTTATTGCCTTACCTCCATAACTTGCTACATTTGCACACACTGTATATATATTTTCTGTTGTATTTTTGACTTTGTTTGTTTTACCCCATATGTAACTATGTGTTGTTGTTTTTATCGCACTGCTTTGCTTTATCTTGGCCAGGTCGCAGTTGTAAATGAGAACTTGTTCTCAACTGGCTTAACTGGTTAAATAAAGGTAAAAAAAAAAAAAAAAAAAAAAAGGTTCCTGCCTTTCTAGGGAGTTTTCCTAGCCACCGTGCTTCTACATCTGCATTGCTTGCTGCTTGGGGTTTTAGGCTGGGTTTCTGTATAGCACTTTGTGACATCTGCTGATGTAAAAAGTGCTTTATAAATACATTTGATTGATTGACTTATTCCACATTTTTATGTGTTACAGCCTGAATTCAAAATTGATTAAATATATTTTTTGTCCTCATCCATCTACACACACACACACAATACCCCATAATGACAAAGTAACATAAATAAAATATTTGCTAATTTATAGAAAATTAAATACAGAAATCTTATTTACATAACTATTCACACCCTGAGTCAATACATGTACATGTTAGAATCACCTGTGGCAGCGATTACAGCAGTGAGTCTTTCTGGGTAAGTCTCTAAGAGCTTTGTTCACCTGGATTGTACAATATTTGCGCATTATTCTTTTAAAATTCTTCAAGACGATTTATGACAAAACCTATAACTAGGCCACTCAGGAACATTCATTGTCTTCTTGGTAAGCAACTCCAGTTCAGATTTTGGCTTTGTGTTGTAGGTTGAGTGTCTGGTGGAAAGCAGAAAGAACCAGGTTTTCCTCTAGGATTTTGCCTGTGCTTAGCTCCATTCCATTTCTTTGTATCCTAAAAAAGTCTCTAGTCCTTGCCGATTACAAGCATGCCCATAACATGATGCAGTGGCACTGTAAGAACTGTAAAGCTGCTGGGTTTTTCACGCCCAACAGTTTCCTGTGTGTATCAAGAATGGTCCACCACCCAAAGGACATCCAGCCAACTAGACACAACTGTGGGAAGCATTGGAATCAACATGAGCCTGCATCCCTGTGGAACGCTTTCGACCCCTTGTAGAGTCCATGCCCCGACGAATTGATGCTATTCTGAGGGCAAAAGGGGGTGTTGCAACTAATCATGTTAATGTTTTGTACACTCAGTGTATATTTGTAAACAATCTTTGAGAACTAACAACCACCAGAATGAAAACTAGACAGTCAGTGAGAATAAAACATTTTAAAAATGTCATGACATTGGGCTCCCATTGATGTTGTTATAATGTTTGAGTCACTCAGATAGCATGAGAATTTTTTTTTTTTTTTTGAAATTGCAGGAAATTATCTTTAAAACTAACCAAAAAGAATATCTGCGGCCAAGAGGAAGGCCACTGGCCACGCCATCACCCCCCCCAAACCGACCTTAATTTTGCCACAGCTGCTGAAAAGAATCCTAGGAGAAACACTGATATCAAATACTTTTAAACACTTGAGCTGCACTTGATACAGTTAGTCTGGTACAATGGAGCATATTAAATAAATGGAATAATCCCGAAAGTGCAAAGCAAATTTAAAGCGCACCTCAGACAATTTCAAGTATTTGACATATTCGACCAGTGTCTGAAAGTAATCATTAGTAATCTACCGCAGGTAGACGTAAAGCGCTTTGAGCATCTGGAAAAACGCTATATAACTTCAATCAACACACACACAAACGCACAATTTATTATTAGGAGACCCACCTGAGCAGGCTATTGATGGAGGAGGTGCCGCGGTCGATGCTACGCAGGACGTCCCCGGTGCGCCGGCCCAGGTGCCAGCGCAGCGACAATGAGTGCAGGTGGCCGAACAGACGCACCTGCACCACCCGATTGGTGTACTGCTGCACGCGGATCCACAGGAAGGACCGCAGGTTACTGACGAAGCCGGACGCACCTAGAGAGAGAGTAAGGTACAGGAAAGAGAAGAAGAGAGAGAGGGAGAAGGGGGGAGGGTGAGAGTGGGGTTGGGGAGAGTAGAGAGAGGGGGGAAGGAGAAAGGGGAGCGGAGATATAGAGAGCGAGGGAACAAGAGAGATAATTAAAATAACAGTACTCAAGGAGTCCAAGGAATGGGTGTAGCAGAGAAAGACAATATGGAGGTGAAATTCCCACTCACCCAGGGCTCTAAATTATTTATATTTTTTTAAATTGGTAGCACTGGTGTTCCCAACTTAAAAAAGTTAGGAGCACCACATGAAATTTAGGAGCACCAGAAAATACGATTTTTAAAAAATTGATTAATATACAGCCTATATTGGGCCTATATGAATTATAGCTACTTTCGAAGCACATGTTGTGCCCTATAAACTAACATGTAACACTGTAAATACATTAGTTTATTATAAAAGCTAAAACGTTGATACAAATACCTGTCATTGAAATTACAAAGTCATCTGTGGAATATTAGGTTTCTACATTGTGTAAAAGCACTATTTTCCTATTGAGAGAGAAGGGTGTAATTGCAGACCGCAATTAGGGGCGTTTTCTGATATAGGCGTTTCTTGATATCACGATGCTCACCATTGGTCCGTGGCCATTTCTTTCGCGTCGGGACAACAGTTGTTGACAACTGTAGCATTGTAGCTAAGCCTAACCCTTTTCCTAACTTTAACCTCATTCTCCTAACCTGCCACACTAATTCACCTGACACGTTAATAATCCTAACCTGCCACGTTACTGATCCTAACCTGCCACGTTAATGATCCTAACCTGCCAAGTTTAATGATCCTAACCTGCCACGTTAATGATCCTAACCTGCTATGTAAACAAATCATATTTGTCGAGAAACCATCCGTCTCGTAACACCAGAATTGACCAATGGCAGGCACCAATGGACGTTTCCTGATATCAAGGAATGACCACATCAGGAAACGCCCCAAATTGCGGTCTGCAAATACACCATATTGTTTGAGATGCATTAGATAAAACATTTTACACTCTCTCTTTAAAAGGTCAGGTTTGTGATGATGAAATGCAAGATATCTGTCATTCATTCATTGCTATGTTCATTGATCTCCTGAAGAAGCTGTCCCTTTTCCTTTCTTTCTGTGCCCCCAAATGTTTGGATATACTGGTCAAGTTACCAGGTTGTTAGCTAGCTAGCCAATGCAGTAACATGACTGAACAAAGTGTCAACAAATGGTTAACGCGCGAGTAGTTTTAGAACAACCCACAACATGGTTTATGAATGTAAAATGTCGTCCCAGCTTTTCACTATAGGAAGATAAAAATGTTGCGCCAGTAATATGGGTCAGATCTTTTGACCTGGTTGGGCTGGAAGCAAGCAGCTTTCGCTGTAGAAATGGTGCAACGATGACGCTAACGAATCTCCACTCGCTTGTTTCACTAGGGCACTCGGAAACAACGGTACGGCGAAGCCTTATCATTACAACCAAAATAAAACTCCTAGTCGCACAGCAAAATATTATTGACAAAATTGGTCGCACTTTAGAACCCTGCACTCACCTGCCCCTCCACCTTGCAGGAACTTGAGCAAGACGTAGACACACACAGTGGTGGCCAAAGTCGTCCAGCTGCTTCCATCAGTCAGCTCATTCACTGTGAGTGTGTGAGAGAGAGAGAGAGAGAGAGAGAGAGAGGTTTTGAAAAGGGTTGACAGTCCCAGGTCATCTTTTCTACAGTTTTGCTGGGCAGGTTATCAGATGTCAGCCACAATGATATCCTAAAAAACTTCTGAGAATGTGCAGCGCAGCACCAATAAAGACAACCTGCAACGCAACCAATAAGGCTATGACAGCAACAAGTAGGAATTTAAAAAGGCATCCAGATAAAAGCTGGATCTAGGGGAGATGTTGTGAAACAAGGGATGCTCTCTCACCGATGTTCTTGTAGTAGATGGGCACAAAGACATTGATGACCCTCTCCAGACCCAGCAGGCACAGGCAGAGGAGCACCAGGCCCTGTAACAGCATGCTGCCTTTGGGCCACATGTAGGGCACCAGCAGACGCACCTTCTGCCTAAAGTCCTGCCAGGTAGACTGGGATTCCTCTGCCCCATCCAACAGAGGCTGGGGTACAGATAGAGATATTAGGGGTTATTATGGGCATACATATGCAGACCTACTGTAGAGGTATGTCGTGAACTTAATAAATATAGACAGACAGTATAGACTCATTACAAACTACTGTACGTTACACACCCAATCACACTGAAAAGGGACACATTCTTATTTATACAAGATATATATTGGATATTGTACACACATAAACAACAACAAAAAAGGTTGTGGCCGGGGACTTTAATGCAGGCAAACTTAAATTGGTTTTACCAGCATGTCACATGTGCAACCAGAGGGGAAAAAACTCTAGACCACCTTTATTTCACACACAGAGACGCGTACAAAGCTCTCCCTCAATTTGGCAAATCTGACCATAATTATATCCTCCTGATTCCTGCTTACAAGCAAAAACTAAAGCAGGAAGTACCAGTGACTCGCTCAATACGGAAGTGGTCAGATGGCGCGGATGCTAAGCTACAGGACTGTTTTGCTAGCACAGACTGGAATATGTTCCGGGATTCATCCAATGGCATTGAGGAGTATATCACCTCCGTCACTGGCTTCATCAATAAGTGCATCGATGATGTCGTCCCCACAGTGACCGTACGTACATATCCCAACCAGAAGCCATGGAGTTGCCGCTTTCAAGGAGCGGGACACTAATCCGGACGCTTATAAGAAATCCTGCTATGCCCTCAGACAAACCATCAAACAGGCAAAGCGTCAATACAGGACTAAGATTGAATCCTACCTTACCAGCTCTGATGCTCGTCGGATGTGGCAGAGCTTACAAACTATTACGGACTACAAAAGGGAAACCCAGCCGCGAGCTGCCCAGTGACGAGAGCCTAACAGACAGGCTAAATGCCTTTTATGCTCGCTTCGAGGCAAGCAACACTGAAGCAGGCATGAGAGCACCAGCTGTTCCGAATGACTGTGAGATCACGCTCTCCGTAGCCGATGTGAGCAAGACCTTTAAACAGGTCAACATTCACAAGGCCGTGGGGCCAGACAGATTACCAGGATGTGTACTCAGAGCATGCGCGGACCAACTGGCAAGTGTCTTCACAGACATTTTCAACCTCTCCCTGACCGAGTCTGTAATACCTACATGTTTCAAGCAGATCACCATAGTCCCTGTGCCCAAGAACTTCAAGGTAACCTGCCTAAATGATTACCGCCCAGTAGCACCCACGTCGGTAGCCATGAAGTGCTTTGAAAGGCTGGTCATGGCTCACATCAACACCATCATCCCAGAAACCCTAGACCCACTCCAATTCGCATACCGCCCCAACAGATTCACAGATGATGCAATCTCAATTGCACTCCACACTTTCCCACCTGGACAAAAGGAACACCTATGTGAGAATGCTGTTAATTGACTACAGCTCAGTGTTCAACACCATAGTGCCCACAAAGCTCATCACTAAGCTAAGGACCCTGGGACAAAACACCTCCCTCTGCAACTGGATCCTGGACTTCCTGATGGGTTTCCCCCAGGTGGTAAGGGTAGGCAACAACACATCTGCCACGCTGATCCTCAACACGGGTCCCCTCAGGGGTGCATTCTTAGTCCCCTCCTGTACTCCCTGTTCACCCACGATTGCGTGGCCAAGCACGACTCCAACACCATCATTACGTTTTCTGACGACACAATGGTGGTAGGCCTGATCACCGACAACGATGAGACAGCCTATAGGGAGGAGGTCAGAGACCTGGCAGTGTGGTGCCAGGACAACAACCTCTCCCTCAACGTGAGCAAGACAAAGGAGCTGATCGTGGACTACAGGAAAAGGAGGGCCAAACACGCCCCCATTCACATCGACAGGGCTGTGGTGGAGCGGGTCGAGAGCTTCAAGTTCCTTGGTGTCCACATCACCAACAAACTATCATGGTCCAAACAGACCAAGACAGTCGTGAAGAGTGCATGACAATGCCTATTCCCCCTCAGGAGACTGAAAAGATTTGGCATTGGTCCCCAGAATCTTAAACATTTCTACAGCTGCACCATTGAGAGCATCCTGACTGGTTGCATCGCCGCCTGGTATGACAACTGCTCGGCATCTGACCGTAAAGTGCTACAGAGGGTAGTGCATACTGTCCAGTTCATCACTGGGGCCAAGCTTCATGCCATCCAGGACTTCTATACTAGGCAAGTGTCAGAAGGCCCAAAAAAAACTCCAGTCACCCAAGTCATAGACTGTTCTCTCTGCTACCGCACGGCAAGCGGTACCGGAGCGCTAAGTCTAGGTCCAAAAGGCTCCTTAACAGCTTCTACCCCCAAGTCATAAGACTGCTGAACAATTAATCAAATGGCTACCCGGACTATTTGCATTTATTTATTTTTACACTGAGGCTACTCGCTGTTTATTATTTATGAATAGTCACTTTACCCCTACCTACATGTACATATTACCTCAATTACATTTACATTTTAGTCATTTAGCAGACGCTCTTATCCAGAGCGACTTACAGTTAGTGAGTGCATACATATTTTCATACTGGCCCCCCGTGGGAAACGAACCCACAACCCTGGCGTTGCAAGCGCCATGCTCTACCAACTGAGCTACACGAGCTACTCGACTAACCTGTACCCACACACATTGACTCGGTACTGGTACCCCCTGTATTTAGCCTCGTTATTGTTATTTAATTATGTTACTTTTTATAAACTTTTGTTTATTTAGTAAATATTTTCTTAACTCTTTTTTCTTAAAACGGCATTGTTGGTTAAGGGCTTGTAAGTAAGCATTTCACCTGTTGTATGCGGCGCATGTGACAAATTACATATTATTTTATTTTTTTACTAGGTTACCTGGCCAGTGCTGCCCTCCACGTCACGTTCGTCCTCGTTGATCAGGAGCATGTACGGTCTCCGTGGTAAACCCGGAGCCTTCAGGCCCAGGAAGAAGAGTGTTCCCGTGCCGACGTAGCGCATCAACCAAAGAGAAAATTCCACCTGAGGTAATGAATGAAAAATGCTAAGTCATGACTGAACCTTTAAAGGGGAAATCTGCAGTTTTGGTAAAAAGCTGAGGGAATGGCCTGGTGAAATGGAACCACTCTCAAATACATAGACAGAGCTATGGATGCAAGGACTGACCATCCATGATATCAAAATTATAGCTTTAACCATGTTTTGAGGCTATACACTGTTTGTTTACATTTACAATGTTTATATTAAAGTAAAACAAGCTTATATTTTGGTTGTGATGGGGTGTGACAGTTGAACTAAGCTCGAGGTATTTATAAGTTATAATCTTCAAGAATCAATGGGTATATATCATTAGTCCAAAAATGGATGTAGCAATTGCAGATTGACTCTTTAAAGGAATACTACACTCATAAACTATATTTTAGTATGTTGTCCACTGTTAATTCAATTCCAATGGGACTCTTAATACAATCCCATCACAATCCCAAATGGTGCATGTCAGCAGTCAAAATTTTTATTTTTTGAGTGTAGTATTCCTGCTGACTGACAAGCATAACTGCATAAAACACAGAAAAACCATATTTCAATACTTCATTCAACACATAACATTTGTCTTACATTTACATTTGAGGAATTTAGCAGACACTCTTATCCAGAGTGATTTACATGGTTAAGTGCCTTGCTCAAGGGCACATTGACAGATTTTTCACCTAGTCTGCTCTGGGATTCAAACTAGCGACCTTTCGGTTACTGGTCCAACGCTCTTTAACGGTGGTCTACCTGCTGCCCCAACTTCAATGTGAGGCCGAGGCTATCATTCAAAAAGTCATTTACTCAGGAGTTGTTGGATCATTCAGGATTGGAGGAGAGGTGAGTCAGTGGTTACAGTCAGACTAACTGTACAAAGTAAACTACTGTACACATTATGACACAAAGTAACCAGTGGACTGTGTCATATACTTTGTGGCATAACAACCCATTGGAAGAGCTAAGATGGTGAAAGCTTGGTAAAAAGCTAATGAAGATGCATTCAGAACGCATTAGTTGAATACAACTGGGAGACATACTAAACAGCCATACCTCAAGACTTGTACAACCTAAAGTCATGCTGAGTGGGACGACCAATGACAGCCACTGGGAGGGGCTAAGAAAAGGCGTGATCTGATTAGTTACAAAATGTATATTTGGGGGCGTGGATGTAGACGGCAAGATGGGGCAATGACTCAGCACTTCTAGAGTTACTCAAAGCTGACTAATGATCATGGCTCCTCCCCCTTCCACTGCTGTGTCATGGTTGGAATGGCAGTTTCTATTTTAGCAGTCTTCTTGTGAGAAACTGCTTTGTAATAGATTTTTTTTTTTTTTTTTACAATCACAACAGTCATGACAAAATGGGATTTAGAGGTTATTAAGTAGGTACTTAGGGTTGATAAGAAACATTAAACCTAGCCTATGTGTCCAATTTACACAGATACAGTATCACACCCTATGAGTAGACTGAGGTTGTTAAAACGTTGACATATAATGTTACTGGCTATTAGCATTAAACTTAACATTGCGTTTCCACACTCCATTACACAAGTGTAGTAGTGGGCTTTCTTAAAAGTAAGTCAGTCTACTCATAGGGTGTGATACTGTATCTGTGTAAATGGGACAAATAGGCTTGGTGAAAGAACCGCAATGAAACTAGGGAGTGGGATGGCACTTCTTCCTCACTTAAGTTTGAGCTGTGGGGGTTCATTCAAAGAGGTGAAACGTTTGAAGTGATGCAGATAGAAACGCAAGGAACAGATCTAGCACCATTTCCAACTTAACCTGACAGTTAAACATGTTTATTCTACACCAATACATTTTTATCTGACGGTCCTCTAACGCTACACCCTCCTGAACAGACCCCAGTGCCACGTTCAATAGGCAAGGTTGTGGAACATTCAGATAGAAATACATTATGTAGAACAGACGTGTCTATTTGAGTGATATGTAGAGTGAGGAATCACGTCAGCTCTATTGGGGACATTCTACAATGTTACACCCTCCTCAACAATACCCCTGGTCCTATCTCACTTGCTGCTGTGTGTTCTCCAGGCCCCACCACCAGTAAGGGCTTGCCCAGGAGACGAAGGCCAGGTTCTCTGCCGAGAATGCCACAGCCCAGAAGAGCAGCAGCACCGTGCTGTGGCCCCGCGTCCGGTCCCTCACCAGAACCCTCCTCCTCTCCAGCCTTAGCAGGGCCACGGCCCAGACCCAGCCCAGCATGGACAGGCAGCCGTACAGCACCACGTAGCCAGGGAGTTCCCCTACCCCGCCTCCACCAGTCGCCCTCCACACCAGCCCCCCCAGGAACTGCAGCAGGAGGAGCAGGGAGACTGCCAGTTGGAGGCCATAGAGGCGCGAGCGCGGTATGAACTTGGGCTCCATCTCGGTGCCGTAGCGGCGGTAGCAGACGCAGTGGAAGGTGCCGAAGAAGAAGGAGAGGGTAAGCAGGACGGTGGGCACCAGGGTGAAGTAGAAGCAGGGTGAGATGCCGCCCTCCAGCCAGGCTTCGGAGATGGAAGCGCTGGCCTCACAGTAGCTTTGCACTGCCACCATGGTGGCTGGGAGCTGGGGAGACAGGGAGGGGGAAAGAGAGTACTCACTATTACAGACATATTACTACCACATTAGGCCTACACATAGGGCTCAAGATCATCAGCCTGGTCCACATGGATGTTAAGAGACTTTAAAAAGGCAGGACTGGCGAAGGAAATCATACAGTAGACTGCATGAAATTAGTTTTCAAAAATACATTCTCTACAGTATTTTCGGATTTGCACCGGACCTTATTTGTATCCTATTCTAAACTGCTATTCATGATGACGTTTAACTAGTCTAACTTCTTTCATTCATAACTCCCCCAGCAGCGATCAAAAGTGAAGTTAGTCAACACCATGAACACTTGTTCATTATTTTGCAGGACAAACATGCTATATGCTACCCTACTTAACGTATCAGGGTCAAGAGCAGATTGAATCTCAGTGTGCGTGTTGTACTATGAAGCAAAACACAGCAAGCATCTCTTCCTAGTCTATAATGATTCAACAGACTTGAATAGGCCTAAGAGATCCAGGCCAGCCCTGCTATATCAGGCTGTGAACTTTACAATATGGTTAGTGCTTCAGTCATGGCTCCTAACAGCACCCCAGCCAGTCAGGCGAATCCACAACCCATAGTGTCATCTGGAGTGGGCGAAGGACCAATTCTGATTCAGTCAAGGAAGTTATGACACATAATATTTCATCAACTGATATTCATTCAAAATATCACACTAGAATTAGGTTACAGTGGTATGCCGACACATGGCTAATGTACCATGGAGTAGCTTGGCATGTTGGAACGAAGCCCTCACAAGCTCCAGTTCAGAGAGAGGTCAGAATGCACATTGTAATTTCAACTAATACAATTATTCATTTGGATGTATATGATTTATCTTAATGAAAGAACAACTGTACCTTATTATCATAACCCCCCAAAACGATTAACCCCTACTACTCCATTGTTTATGTTTTCGTTGTCATATGATATGGAACTTTGTAAACAAATGTTTCAGAAGATGTTTTACAAAAAGGTTGTTGCTCTCATGGAATCATTTCTTGAGCACTACAGATATTATCATAGGAATCAAGATGCATTTGCCCCAGTGGAATTGTTTAGCCTATGTGTTTCTTAGTTGCCCGCTCTTTGACAGACAGAAGCTACCATTTGTGGCGTTTCTGTCTGACCTATCAAGATAGCTAGCTAGCTAAATTAGCTAGATTAGATCTGTTGCTGTTATTACAACACTCACCTTCTCAAGACAAGCTGGCGCTGGAAAGCGATTTAGTGAATTGAAACTCCCAACAAATAACCAATTTTACGCGAAGAGTTATTAAAAGTCAAAAATAACAATAATGGTAACGTTGTTGTATTAACTTGTAAATTGTCATTATTCTTCTTGCGGCATAAATGGAACAAAGTAATCCATGACTCGGCAATCGACACTTTCTTACAAAACTCTACTGCCTGAACCGGGTTAGCGCCCCATGGCTCACACGCATGTTCAAAACGAATGTTACGCAATCTCGTATATGGCCAGTAGATGATAGTATATACAAAGACATCATACCCGGTGGAAAATCATTTGTTACTATTAAATGAATACTAATAACTACATTATTTATGTTGCCATTTGTCATTATTATGTATTTTACTTTATTTGTATTGCTGTGTTATGCTGTATTATAATGTTGTATAATAATGTTGCATAATCACCTTCTGGTGTAAAAACCATGGAAATTAAAAAAAGTAGGCATTGGTCTGAAGCCGAAAAAGAAAGGAAATTGACATGAGCACCACAATGCGTACTCCAGCCACGCTCTACCAAGGTTTACAAGCACAAAGCTTGGAACTACTACAGTGGCTATGTTGGTCTATTGTACTTCAAACAATGTGTAGGCAGATTGCTTAGGATTCAAACCTTCTTCAGAGGGATAATGAACTTTACAGTGTCCTGCTATTAAAATAATGTATACAGCGCATTCGGAAAGTATTCAGACCCCTTGACTTTTTACACATTTAGTTACGTTACAGCCTTATTCTAAAATGGATTAAAGTAATGTATATCCCCATCAATCTACACACCATACCCCATAATGACAAAGCGAGAACACGTTTTTAGAATTTTTTGCAAATGCATTAAAAACAAAAAACAGAAATACCTTATTTACATAAGTATTCAGACCCTTTGCTATGAGACTCAAAATTGAGCTCAGATGCATCCTGTTTCCATTGATCATCCTTCAGATGTTTCTACAACTTGATTGGAGTACACCTGTGGTAAATTCAATTGATTGGACATGATTTGGAAAGGCACACACCTGTCTATATAAGGTCCCACAGTTGACAGCGCATGTCAGAGCAAAAATCAAGCCATGAGGTCGAAGGAATTGTCCATAGAGCTCCTAGACAGGATTGTGCCGAGGCAGAGATACGGGGAAGGTTAGCAAAACATTTCTACAGCATTGAAGGTCCCCAAGAACACAGTGGCCTCCATCATTCTTAAATGGAAGAAGTTTGGAACCACCAAGACTCTTCCTAGAGCTGGCTGCCCGGCCAAACTGAGCAATCGGGGGAGAAGGGCCTTGGTCAGGGAGGTGACCAAGAACCCGATGGTCACTCTGACAGAGCTCCAGAGTTCCTCTGTGGAGGTGCCAGAACCTTCCAGAAAGACAACCATCTCTGCAGCACTCCACCAATCAGGCCTTTATGGTAGTGGCCAGACAGAAGCCACTCCTCAGTAAAAGGCACATGACAGCCCACTTGGGCTTTGCCAAAAGGCACCTAAAGGACTCTCAGACCATGAGAAACAAGATTCTCTAGTCTGATGAAACCAAGTTGCCAAGCGTAACGTCTGGAGAAAACCTGGCACCATCCCTACGGTGAAGCATGGTGCCAGGTGAAGAGGCAACAGCACCTCTTCAAGCTAAGGAGGCTGAAGAAATTTGGCTTGGCACCGAAAACCCTCACAAACTTTTACAGATTTACAATTGAGAGCATCCTGTCGGGCTGTATCACCACCTGGTACGGCAACTGCACCGCCCGCAACCGCATGGCTCTCCAGAGGGTGGTGCGGTCTGCCCAATGCATCACCGGGGGCAAACTACCAGCCCTCCAGGACACCTACAGCACCCGATGTCACAGGAAGGCCAAAAAGATAATCAAGGAACACAACCACCCGTGCCACTGCCTGTTCACCCCGCTATCATCCAGAAGGCGAGGTCAGTACAGGTGCATCAAAGCTGGGACCGAGAGACTATCGCAAGGCCATCAGACTGTTAAATAGTCTCCACTAGCACATTAGAGGCTGCTGCCTATATACATAGAATAGAAATCACTGGCCACTTTAATAAATTGAACACTAGTCACTTTAATAATGTTTACATATCTTGCATTACTCATCTCATATGTGTATACTATATTCTATACTATTCTACTGTATCTTAGTCTATGCCGCTCTGATGTTGCTTGTCCATATATTTATTTATATATTCTTAATTCCGTTGCTTTACTTAGATTTGTGTGTATTGGGTATATGTTGTGAAATTGTTAGATATTACTTGTTAGATATTACTGCACTGTCGGAGCTAGAAACACAAGCATTTCGCTACATCCGCAATAACATCTGCTAAACACGTGTATGTGACCAATAATATTTGATTTGATTTGATTTGGTGGTGGCAGCATCATGCTGTGGGGATGTTTTTCAACGGCAGAGACTGGGAGACTAGTCAGAACTGAGGGAAAGATGAATGGAGCAAAGTACAGAGAGATCCTTAATGAAAACCTGCACCAGAGCACCAGGACCTCAGACTGAGGCGAAGTTTCACGGCCCTAAGCACACAGCCAAGACAACGCAGGAGTGGCTTCGGGACAAGTCTCTGAATGTCCTTGAGTGGCCCAGCCAAAACCCGATCGAACATCTCTGGAGAGACCTGAAAATAGCTGTGCAGTGGCGCGCCCCATCCAACCTCACAGAGCTTGAGAGGATCTGCAGAGAAGAATGGGAGAAACTTGTAGCTTGTAGCGTCATACCCAAGAAGACTCGAGGCTGTAATCGCTGCCAAAGGTGCTTCAACAAAGTACTGAGTAAAGGGTCTGAATACTTATGTAAATGTATATTTCAGTTTTTTATTTTTAATAAATTAGCAAACATTTCTAAAAACCAGTTTTTGCTTTGTCATTATGGGGTATTGTGTGTAGATCGATGAGGAAAAATAACAATTTAATCCATTTTAGAATAAGGCTGTAACGTAACAAAATGTGGCAAAAGTCAAGGGCTCTGAATGCACTGTATAGGCCAATATATAATAATAATAGGCCATTTAGCAGACGCTTTTATCCAAAGCGACTTACAGTCATGCGTGCATACATTTTTGTGTATGGGTGGTCCCGGGGATCGAACCCACTACCTTGGCATTACAAGCGCCGTGCTCTACCAGCTGAGCTACAGAGGACCACATATATATATATATATATACCAAACAAAAATATAAACGCAACATGCAACAATTTCATTGATTTTACTGAGTTACAGTTCATATGAGGAAATCAGTCAATTGAAATAAATTCATTAGGCCCTAATCTACGGATTTCACATGACTGGGAATACAGATATGCATCTGTTGGTCACAGATACCTTAACAAAATGGGCCTCACAATGCTCCTCAGGATCTCGTCACGGTATTTTTGTGCATTCAAATTACCATCAAAAGGGGCCTACCGAGTGGCGCAGCGGTCTAAGGCACTGCATTTCAGTGCTAGAGGCGTTACTACAGACCCGGGTTAATTCCCGGGCTGTGCCACAACCCGCCGTGGCCGGGAGTCCCATAGGATGGCGCACAATTGGCCCAGCGTCGTCCGGGTTAAGGGAGGGTTTGTCCGGTGGGGCTTTACTTGGCTCACCACGCTCTAGCGACTCCTTGTGGCAGGCCAGGTGCCTGCGGGCTGACCCTGGTCGCTAGTTGTACAGTGTTTCCTCCGACATATTGGTGTGGCAGGCTTCCGGGTTAAGCTGGTGGGTGTTAAGGAACGCGGTTAGGCGGGTCATGTTTTGGAGGACGGATGACTCCACCTTCGCTTCTCCTGAGCCAGTTGGGGAGTTGCAGCGATGAGACAAGATCGAGAAAAGGGGGGTAAAAAATAAATAATTGTTCATTGTCCGTAGCTTATGCCTGCCCATACCATAACCCCACAGCCACCATGGGGGACTCTGTTCACAACGTTGACATCAGCAAACAGCTCGCCCACACAGTGCCATACATGTCGTCTGTGGTTGTGAGGCCGGTTGGACGTACTGCCAAATTCTCTAAAATGACGTTGGAGGTGGCTTATGGTAGAGAAATGAACATTAAATTCTCTGGCAACAGCTCTGGTGGGCATTCCTGCAGTCAGCATGCCAATTGCACGCTCCCTCAAAACTTGAGACATCTGTGGAACTGTGTTGTGTGACAAAACTGCACATTTTAAAGTGGCCTTTTATTGTCCCCAGCACAACGTGCACCTGAGTTATTCTCATGCTGTTTAATCAGCTTCTTGATATGCCACACCTGTCAGGTGGATGGATTATCTTGACAAAGAAGAAATACTCACTGACAGGGATGTAAACAAAATTGTGCAAAAATTAGATAGAAATAAGCTTTTTGTGAGGATGAAACATTTCTGGGATCTTTTATTTCAGCTCATGAAACATGGGACACCAGTGTATGTACAGTGGCTTGCAAAAATATTCACCCCCCTTGGCATTTTTCCTATTTTGTTGCCTTACAACCTGGACTTAAATTGATTTTTGGGGGGTTTGTATCATTTGATTTACACAACATGCCTACCACTTAAACAAACAAGAAATAAGGCAAAAAAAAACAGAAAACCTGAGTGTGCATAACTATTCACCCCCCCCAAAAGTCAATACTTTGTAGAGCCACCTCTTTGGGTATGTCTCTATAAGCTTGGCACATCTAGCCACTGGGATTTTTGCCCATTCTTCAAGGCAAAATTGCTCCAGCTCCTTCAAGTTGGATGGGTTCCGCTGGTGTACAGCAATCTTTAAGTCATACCACAGATTCTCAATTGGATTGAGGTCTGGGCTTTGACTAGGCCATTCCAAGACATTTAAATGTTTCCCCTTAAACCACTCGAGTATTGCTTTAGCAGTATGCTTAGGGTCATTGTCCTGCTGGAAGGTGAACCTCCGTCCCAGTCTCAAATCTCTGGAAGACTGAAACAGTCTTCCAATTCTGACCAGTTTCCCAGTCCCTGCCGATGAAACACATCCCCACAGCATGATGCTGCCACCACGCTTCACTGTGGGGATGGTGTTCTCGGGTGATGAGAGGTGTTGGTTTTGCGCTAGACATAGCGTTTTCCTTGATGGCCAAAAAGCTCAATTTTAGTCTCATCTGACCAGAGTACCTTCTTCCATATGTTTGGGGAGTCTCCCATATGCCTTTTGGTGAACACCAAACGTGTTTTCGCTTATTTTTTTCTATAAGCAATGACTTTTTTCTGGCCACTCTTCTGTAAAGCCCAGCTCTGTGGAGTGTACGGCTTAAAGTGGTCCTATGGACAGATACTCCAATCTCCTCTGTGGAGCATTGCAGCTCCTTCAGGGTTATCTTTGGTATCTTTGTTGCATCTCTGATTAATGCCTTCTTGCCTGGTCCGTGAGTTTAGGTGGGTGGCCCTCTCTTGGCAGGTTTGTTGTGGTGCCAAATTCTTTCAATTTTTTTATAATGGATTTAATGGTGCTCCATGGGATGTTCAAAGTTTCTGATATTTTTTTATAACCCAACTCTGATCTGTACTTCTCCACAACTTTGTCCCTGACCTGTTTGGAGAGCTCCTTGGTCTTCATGGTGCCGCTTGCTTGGTGGTGCCGCTTGCTTGGTGGTGCCCCTTGCTTAGTGGTGTTGCAGACTCTGGGGCCTTTCAGAACAGGTGTATATATACTGAGATCATGTGACACTTAGATTGCACACAGGTGGACTTTATTTAACTAATTATGTGACTGCTGAAGGTAATTGGTTGCACCAGATCTTATTTAGGGGCTTCATAGCAAAGGGGGTGAATACATATGCATGCACCACTTTTCTGTTATAGATTTTTTAGAATTTCTTGAAACAAGTAATTTTTTTTCATTTCACTTCACAAATTTGGACTATTTTGTGTATGTCCATTACATGAAATCCAAATAAAAATCCATTTAAATTACAGGTTGTAATGCAACAAAATAGGAAAAACGCAAAGGGGGATGAATACTTTTGCAAGGCACTGTATATATCATTAGGCTGTATGTATTTTTAGATATAGGCCTATTGCAAATGGGTATTATTGTAGCGTCATCATCTTCTCTGCAAAAAGAAATACAATTACAAACATCACTTCAAGGTACATATTCATTTGACAGAGGTAATGAACTGTCCATTGGTCAGCACAGCAATTGATAAAACAGGAACATGTTTGCAAAACAAGTGGTTCTGAGCTTATGTCAATATTTGGTAAGCTAACGGTTACAGAAATCAGGAATGCAGACAGGCTAGCTCATTATATCTATATGAGTGCCTGTGATCAACACACCACCACCAGTTGTTATGATGGGCACCTACTGACAAAAAAAAAGGATGGTATTATAAAAAGAATGTCTCAGTGACATGTATTGCTAAAATAAAGGTTTAAGGAAATACAGACAGGCACAACATTACTACAAGATAAAACAGCTCACTTGAACAAGCCTGATGGTCTTGTAAGTATAAAAGAAAAGCTTACTTTGGTAGTGGAATGGGATAATGTCTTAGTGTGGTGTGTGAAGAATCCAATTGTATGCGGTACAAAATCACATTATTGTGAATTAGGCAGTTTTTTGTATTTAATAACCTTATAGTTTGGGTTATGATGATTGGGTAAGAAAGTTGTACTAAGCTCATGAGGCATTATATTCTATTATCTGGGTATATATCCTTATTTGAAATGACAAATCAAATGACGTGTAGGACATCTTCTAGATTGTTGCATTAGCAAAATTCCTTAAAATTAATTTTACATAGAAGTATTAACAAAATCCTTGAAAGCAATTTTACATATAAGTAACAAACTAATAACAAGAATCATTAAAAGCAATTTTACATAGAAGTAACACATTATTAAAGTAAAGTAACATTTTTCAAAGAAATGTTAAAATCTTTTTTCTCAGGTGGAGCTATTTTTAACAATTGGACCAATCAAAACTTACTCAATATCAATGCTTTATGTCTAAAACACCATCCAATATATATTCATAAGTGCAAACTCCAAAGACAAAGTCACTGTACAAGTTGCTTTGAACATACTTAAAATTACTTTCAAATGTATTTTTTGCACTAAGGTATAGCTGCCCTACGCAATTACATTAGCTATGTTACATGCACAAAAATATTAGCCAGAAGCTACTGAAAGTAAGAAAACAACCCGAATGTGCACTTTAAACCTGTCTGGATCAATTGAGCAAGTGAAAAAACAGATTAAAATGTTAAAGTCCTCTTTTCTCTTCCCTTAATTCACTCACCTCTCTCACTCTCCTCTTCCACTCTGCTGTTCTGCTACCAAACGTCTTGGCTGCAGACAATAATGTTCTTCAGGGAAGCCTGGTTTCTTCTACTGGTCTTCAGGGAAGCCTGGTCTCTTCTCCTGTTCTTCAGGTTCACAATGATCACAGCAAAGACCATCCCCAGCAGAGCACAGCCCAGCAGTCGACGCCAAACGGATATCTCTCCCCTTCGATCAAGAGGGTTGTAGTTATTGATAAACAGACCATGTTCTTCTGGTCAGAGATGAGAGCACACCAGTATTCCCCACTGTCCTCCAGTGAGAGGTTAGAGAGGACCAGAGAGAGGTAAGGGCGAAATACATTCATTCTGCCCTCCAAATCTTCACGGAATTGTATATACTTATCCATATATCTTGTGTCCAGAATAACATTGCCCACCTTTGTAGTCTTTCTGTACCACATAACCATGTCATACTCTGGGACATCAGAGCTGCATGTGAGGGCAACCTCCCCTCCCTCTGAGAATAACTCTTTGAGGGGCTCAGACTTAGGGCACATCATTAGACAATATGATATGATGACTCTTGATGGCGGCTTCTTCTGGCGATCATAAAACCCTGAGTGGTTGAGCATCAGTGATGGAATGACTAGGGAGTAATTTCCTCACAATCTTCCATCCACAAAATACAATGTCTGCTTCCCTTGATGACTGAGGATTCTCCTCCACCATGTCTTTGTCCCAGGGTTGAAACAGGGAAGCACAGCCTTCTCTCCCACATAATACTGACTATACAGTACGCTGTCTTATAGATCGCTAAGATGGTCTGACTGTAAACACAACACTGTCCCTCCACTACCAGGCATTAAATGTGAAGTTGGTCATATGGAGAGAGGATCCGTTGGCAGCCAGCAGCACTCGGCCCCTTTCTTCCTCCATGAAGGGCTTTGCGGATTCGTTCATGTCCCAAAAGTGTTTGCAGAGCCATCTGACCGTAAAGTTACCATCCCCCCAGGAATCTCCACACTGGTCTAATTTCACTCCCAAATGAGCATACATATAAACTGATGATACTGCAGACACTGAGGTTGATGCTTTTCTGGAGTTTCACTTTGCCAGATGTCCAGCACTCCGCCCTGTATTGTCCAGTGTCTGACAGAGAGGTTCTGGATCAGGACAGTTGAAATATTATGAATCAATTTCAGTTTCAGTCGATCCCTTAATTCTGCATTCAGTGTGGAATTTTCAGGTGAAGTGTTAGAAGTGTTCCACAAAAGCAGGCTCTCTTCAGCTTCGGATTTAAAGATCAAACTGTTGTCTTTTCCCACATTATTGTAAAAAGCATCATTTTCTCCTTCTGCTTTAATTTAATAGATTTCTTGGACAGCATGGATGGTTCCCATCAGAACAGCCAGTAGAATGTTCATCTTTGTGACAGAAGTCATTGTACACACCGTCTCTGCTGATGTGTTGTGACAAACCACTAGCTTTATATCTGCTTTTGCTCAGTTATCTTATGCCTCGATGTTGCAATACTGGTGACCCCATGATGTTGAGTGTAATATCTACTCATATCTTTCTCTGAAACGCTGAGGGCCTGACATGTCATTGAAGAGAGAGCAGAGTGCAGTGTTAAAGGTCACTGATAGGTCAAAATGCTGATAGTGGCAAAACCAGAGCCAAATGGTTCTTCGTAAACCATGGTTGCATTATGGGCCTGTCCCTGTCAACTGAAAGTTTCCACTTTCTTTAAACATTTGCCCAACACTTTATTTTAGTCTTACACAAAGAGATGTTGTTTAAGAAGTACACATGAACTATGATTGCATCATGGGACTGTTTCTTGCTTCAGTAGCACGTTTCATTTACATATCTAGAAAAGCCAGTAGCACTTTTCATATACAGTGCATTCGGAAAGTATTCAGACCCCTTGACTTTTTCCACATTTTGTTACGTTACAGCCTTATTCTAAAATGTATTAAATAGTTTTTTCCCCCTCAATCTACACACAATACCCCATAATGACAAAGCAAAAACAGTTTAGAAATAAACTGAAATACACATTTACATAAGTATTCAGACCCTTTACTCAGTACTTTGTTGAAGAACCTTTGACAGCGATTACAGCCACGAGTCTTCTTGGGTATGACGCTACAAGCGTGGCACACCTGTATTTGGGGAGTTTCTCCCATTCTTCTCTGCATATCACCTCAAGCTCTGTCAGGTTGAATGGGAAGCGTCGCTGCACAGCTATTTTCAGGTCTCTCCAGAAATGTTTGATCGGGTTCAAGACCGGGCTCTGGCTGGCCCACTCAAGGACATTCAGAGACTTGTCCCAAAGCCACTCCTGCGTTGTTGGCTGTGTGCTTATGGTCGTTGTCCTGTTGGAAGGTGAATCTTCGCCCCAGTCTGAGATCCTGAGAGCTGTCATAGTTAGCTAAATAACTAGCAAAAAACTAGCCAACTCAGCTAGCGTCAACGTAGCTAGCTAACTAGCCAGCTACTGTAGGCTCAATGACAGGCCAAGGCGAGTGAAAACATAACTTTCCTGAAAGTCAGAAAATGGAAATGTTCGTTCACTAAATAATTCGTTGAAATCCATGCTGTCTATCCAACATTAGCCAAATACTAGAAAGAGAGAACTCCAGCTGAATATCTATAAAACGGCACCTGGTCTTACTCAGGCTAGCTAGCTAGCACAGCATTAACCCCCATTGTGATGGCTGACAAGCCCGCTTAGAAACCAATCAACAGCTGAGATGAAGGAGGGAGGGAACAGTCTAGGGAACAATTATGCAATGTACTGTGTGCAATGCAATGTACTGTATGGCTACAAACAATTGTCTAATAATATAAAGCTAGCAATATGGTAAATTAGTAAAAAACAGAGCCCACTTTGTTATAATACACCTTTAATTATACCCTTTATTAACATATAAATACAAAGAAAAAACAAACCATTTATGTATTTGACATCCAGGCATGGACTGATGCCACAAACATTGGAAGAGTGACAAAGGCAAAGAACACACTAAAAACAAACTATGCTCCCAAATCACATACAAAACAATTTGACATTGTGTCAAAGCAGTTAATATCAAAACAAAAACGTTGCATTTCTTTAGATTTTGGTTGGGTGCATTTTTCTCTGTGTCAATCAGTGGAGGCTGCTGAGGGGAGGACGGCTCATAATAATGGCTGGAATGGCGTAAATTGAATGGCATCAAACACATGGAAACCAATTGTTTGATGTATTTGATACCATTCCACTTATTCCGCTCCAGTCATTACCACAAGCCCATCCTCCCCAATTAAGGTGCCACCAACCTCCTGTGGTGTCAATGTCACTCATTGACACAGAACGTTTTAAACTCATGGTGCATTAGTGTAAATAATTTGACTGCACCAGTTCACAGTCTGACATAACGCTTCATGATGTAAAGTCCGCTGTGCACTATACGGATGGTAAGAATGTCAGTTTTCACTTCCGATTCAACCCCAAACCCATAAACCTAGGGACTTCACGAAGATATAAAGTCTCCATTCTCTCTCAAATAACTAAAGTTCAGCTAAATGGCTAGATCTTCCCTTATGACTCTTTTTTAAATAAATGAAACAGAATTTGACAATATGTACTGTAAATGAAGTGTGATTATTATCAACAGATATTGACAAACTCCACACTGCCTTGGGAATGCAAGGCATAGATATTTACAAATTCAAATACAGACTAATTTCTTCCATTAAAATAAAGATACACTGACAGTAGTTCTTTACTCAAAACGGGTAGCAGCATAGACAGGGTTGAGAGTAGAGTTCATTCATAGATAAAGGTTTGCTTTTCCGCTGGGAATTTTGTCAACTCTATTGATTCTGTTCTCTTTAATATACAGCCAGTAGTTCTTATTGATCACCATTGGTGACAAATAAAAGTTACAGCCAGGATAATTTTGCATGTATCAGTCAACACCTAGACTGTACATGATAATGCCAGAGTCTGATTGGAGTAAAATTGATGCAGATTGGATGTGAAACGGACCAAATACAGACTAAATATCTGTTTTACTAATAACCAAATGTATATTTTCAAGTTGAAGTTCTCGTACACATACCTTTGTACTTTGTAACAATTAGAGTACAATTGATTTCTTTGTTAAACATTCAAAATCGGTCTGAATCTTTTCATTAAGTCTATAAAGTATAATGTAAGTCTATTGCTTGTATAGTAGATAACAAAATAAGGTTAGTGGGTATAGTAAAAACAAAAACTAATTTACAATGAACCTGTTCAATAAGACCATCTCTAGATGTTGTAAATAAAACTAATATTTACATTTCTCAACCCCTAAAAATTAGTCAACAATTCAAAGTGTTGTGAGACACTGTGCCTAACTGCCTATACCTGCGCTTAAGGGTAGGTATTCGTCTACTTTGGACTTCCTGCCATTTCTCTGGCCGGCTGCAGTCAATCAACTTCAGACAGCAAGAGGATGGATTATACTGAGTCCTAGGTCGTGTTAATTAGGCACTAATCTCTCGTGGACAGACGCATGTAACATAACTGGTATCGTAGTGTCTGTCAATGCGATAACAGCGAGGAACTTTGTTCCGGTGTACAGATTTTTTGCCACTGATCATTTGGAGAAATCATGACTTTGCAGGTGTTCACATTTTTCAAATATTGGAAGGTGAGGGGACATTTGGTCAATATACTAGCCCGTAACTTGCAGAGAGGGGTGGGGTCGGGGGGTAGGGGAGCTACTGCCCTGCTTCTGATACTCGTTGTAGTATCTTTTCCCACACGTCTCCCCCCAGAACTTTATCGAGCATCTGACTCAATTACATATTTGGGGGGTTCAGAGATTAATTATGTACTAAACGGATCAAAACAGACTGCAATAAGGAGGGACTACCTGAACAGACTGCAATAAGAAACACACATTTTAATTTTCCATTACAAAACGTTTTAAAACATTTTCTGTTAGTTGCCCTAATGAACACGATCCAGAATACACTTAAAAACAACTGGCCTGAGGCATTCATGGCACAAACATTTTGACTGAATGATCAAACATAAAATACCCAATAAATATGTGCTTAAAACTTCACTCATAACAGACTGAACCTCAATGGACGGATACCCTAAAAAAGTGCAGAAAAAACAGCCTTTTGAGGCATCTAATCCTCTCCCTGCATCCCTCGTCCACCTCCTCACAATATCTACATGTCCTTGACCTCTCACTCTATCCTCAGTGGCTCCTGTGGCCTGCAGTGGCTGATGGGGGCTGTAGTTTCTCAGACTTTCTGTCTTTGGCTTCTGTGTCAGAGGCTGAGTCCGAGTCCTGGGCCTGTTGCTGATTCATCCACATGTCACAGTACAACCCTCCCTTAGCCAGCAGCTCATCATGCCTGGGAGGGAGAAAGTGGAGAATATGTAGTTAAAATGGGGACATACAATCACCATTAACATCATCATCATGTACTATGCCGACATGTTCCCACATGGGCACTGAATGGTTTTGAGAATAGGACTATAGTGTGAGCAGTGGTGTAAAGTACTTAAGTAAAAATACTTTAAAGGACTACTTAAGTCGTGTTTTGGGGTATCTGTACTTCACTATTTATATTTTTGCCAACTTTTACTTCACTACATTCCTAAAGAAAATAATGCACTTTTTACACCATACATTTTCCCTGACACCCAAAAGTACTCGTTACATTTTGACAGGAAAATGTTCCAATTCACATACTTATCAAGAGAACATCACTGGTCATCCCTACTGCCTCTGATCAGGCGGACTCACTAAACACAAAATGCTTTGTTTGTAAATTATGTCTGAGTGTTGGAATGTGCCACTGGCTATTCCTCAATAAAGAAAAACAAGACAATTGTGCCATCTGGTTTGCTTAATATAAGGAATTTGACATTTTTACTTTTGATACTTAAGTACATTTTAGCAATTACATTTACTATTGATACTTAAGTATATTTAAAACCAAATACTTTTAGACTTTTACTCAAGTAGTATTTTACTGGGTGACTTTCACTTTTACTTTTATTTTCTATTAAGGTATCTTTACTTTTCAGTACTTTTTCCACCACTGAGTGTGAGAAGCATCATAAACATTGGTCTGTCCCATTTTTGGCGTTTACATACATTCTTTAGATGTTTGTTTCTTGAACAGCATAAAATAATATTTTGATTGGAATAGGCTTGTGGAGTGTGCAACAATAGAACAATCACTCTTTCAACCATTCACTCACCGTCCTCGCTCTGCAATCTGACCGTCACTTAGAACAAGAATCTGGTCGGCGCTGATGATGGTCGACAACCTGAAGACAGACAATTCACAATCAAACTACAGACCAGACAGATCCAAACCATACAAACTTAGCATTAGAGGGGAGAAATGTGTGTGTCCTAATCACAGGAGGTTGGTGGCACCTTAATGGGGGAGGACGGGCTCGTGGTAATGGCTGGAGAGGAATGGTATCCAATACATCATGATGCCATTCCATTCGCTCTGTTCTAGCCATTATTATGAGCCGTCCTCCCCTCAGCAGCCTCCACTGATCCTAATGTACAGTGGCTTGCGAAAGTATTCACCCCCCTTGGCATTTTTCCTATTTTATTGCCTTACAACCTTGAATTAAAATAGATTTTTGTTTGTATCATTTGATTTACACAACATGCCCACCACTTTGAAGAAGCAAAATATTTTTTATTGTGAAACAAACAAGAAATAAGACCAAAAAAAACAGAACTATTCACCCCCCCCCAAAGTCAATACTTTGTAGAGCCACCTTTTGCAGCAATTACAGCTAGCCACTGGGATTTTTGCCCATTCTTCAGGGCAAAACTGCTCCAGCTCCTTCAAGTTGGATGGGTTCCGCTGGTGTACAGCAATTTTTAAGTCATACCACAGATTCTCAATTGGATTGAGGTCTGGACTTTGACTAGGCCATTCCAAGACATCTAAATGTTTCCCCTTAAACCACTCGAGTGTTGCTTTAGCAGTATGCTTAGGGTCATTGTCCTGCTGGAAGGTGAACCGTCCCAGTCTCAAATCTCTGGAAGACTGAAACAGGTTTCCCTCAAGAATTTACCTGTATTTAGCGCCATCCATCATTCCTTCAATTCTGACCAGTTTTCCAGTCCCTGCCGATGAAAAACATCCCCACAGCATGATGCTGATGGTGTTCTCGGGGTGATGAGAGGTGTTGGGTTTGCGCCAGACATAGCGTTTTCCTTGTTGGCCAAAAAGCTAAATTTTAGCCTCATCTGACCAGAGTACCTTCTTCCATATGTTTGGGGAGTCTGAGTTCCATATGTTAGGTCTCCTGAGTGGCGCAGTGGTCTAAGGCGCCGCATCGCAGTGCTAACTGTGCCACTAGAGATCCTGGTTCGAATCCAGGCTCTGTCGCGACCGGGAGACTCATGGGCGGCGCACAATTGGCCCAGCGTCATCCAGGGTAGGGGAGGGAATGGCCGGCAGGGATGTAGCTCAGTTGATAGAGCATGGCGTTTGCAAAGCCAGGGTTGTGGGTTCGATTCCCACGGGGGGCCAGTATATAAAAAAAAAAAATGTATTCACTAACTGTAAGTCGCTCTGGATAAGAGCGTCTGCTAAATGACTAAAATGTAAATGTAAATGAGTCTCCCACAGGCCTTTTGGCGAACACCAAACGTGTTTGCTTATTTCTTTCTTTAAGCAATGGCTTTTTTCTGGCCACTCTTCCGTAAAGCCCAGCTCTGTGGAGTGTACGGCTTAAAGTGGTTCTATGGACAGATACTCCAATCTCCGCTGTGGAGCTTTGCAGCTCCTTCAGGGTTATCTTTGTTCTCTTTGTTGCCTCTGATTAATGCCCTCCTTGCCTGGTCCGTGAGTTTTGGTGGGCGGCCCTCTCTTGGCAGGTTTGTTGTGGTGCCATATTCTTTCAATTTTTTAATAATGGATTTAATGGTGCTCCGTGGGATGTTCAAAGTTTCTGATATTTTTTTATAACCCAACCCTGATCTGTACTTCTCCACAACTTTGTCCCTGACCTGTTTGGAGAGTTCCTTGATCTTCATGGTGGTGCCCCTTGCTTAGTGGTGTATGTGATCATGTGACACTTAGATTGCAGACAGGTGGACTTTATTTAACTAATTACTGCTGAAGGTAATTGGTTGCACCAGATATTATTTAGGGGCTTCATAGCAAAGGGGGTGAATACATATGCACGCACCAGTTTTCCGTTATAATTTTTTTGAAACAAGTTACTTTTTTCATTTCACTTCACCAATTTGGACTATTTTGTGTATGTCTATTACATGAAATCCAAATAAAAATCATTTTAAATTACAGGTTGTAAAACAACAAAATAGGAAAAACGCCAAGGGGGATGATTACTTTTGCAAGGCAATGTATGGGTACCCTCTATCCACCTGAGACCCATCCCTTACCTGTGAGCCACGACGATGGTGGTCCGATTGGAGCACACTTTGGTGAGCGACGCCTGAATGTTGCGCTCCGTCTGTGTGTCTAGAGCAGATGTGGCCTGTGCAGAGGGAAAGTTTTATGAGATAGGACACATGACTAAAATATTCAAGTTCAGTGAACTCGTATTAATCCACTGTAACACAATATGACAGGGGGATAAGTGGCGTGGGGGCAAACATTGGCCCTCTTCGAATACATCCTTCCTTCCTCTCATCCTTGAAGAAATATCTGATCTGACATGGCTGGACTGGTGAAAGCTAAGTGAAAGAGCTGTTGCTTTCACCTATCAATTTGTGACAGCTCAGCAATAACTTCAAGGAAAGGAGGGAGGAAGTGTGTGTTTTTAAAGTATTTGTCTAGGGGCATCTTCACCCTACACCTATTTGAACAAAGTCATTGACCCTCCTGGTGGCCCTTCCTGAAAGTTTACCTCATCCAGCAGGATGATGTGAGGGGCCTTGAGGATAGTCCGGGCGATAGCCACCCTCTGCTTCTCCCCCCCACTCAGCTTCAGACCCCTCTCTCCCACCTGGGTGTCATATCCTGGGAGGGGGACAGACAGAGACAACACAGAGACAAACGTCACTCACCTCATACAGTAACAATGCACCTGGCAGCTAATGTGTGACCTCTGCAAATATCACCACTTGTTTGAGGAGATTTAGATGTGCATGCCAAAATGCTTCGGCAGATGTGGTTGGCAAATAAAAAACACCTATACAAACCCTTAAAACAACAATAATAATATGCCATTTAGCAGATGCTTTTATCCAAAGCGACTTACAGTCATGTGTGCATACATTCTTACGTATGGGTGGTCCAGGGGATCGAACCCACTACCCTGGCGTTACAAGCGCCATGCTCTACCAATTGAGCTACACACGACCACAATATTGACACCCATAACATCTGAGATCCCCAGAGATTGGAAAGCTGCCGCGGTCATCCCCCTCTTCAAAAGGGGCTGACACTCTAGATCCAAACTGTTACAGACCTATATCCATCCTGCCCTGCCTTTCGAAAGTTTTTGAAAGCCAAGTTAACAAACAGATCACCGACCATTTCGAATCCCACCGTACCTTCTCCGCTATGCAATCCGGTTTCCGAGCTGGTCATGGGTGCACCTCAACCATGCTCAAGGTCCTAAAATATATTATAACCACGATTGATAATAGACAGTACTGTGCAGCAGTCTTCATCGACCTGGCCAAGGCTTTCGACTCTGTCAAACACCGCATTCTTATTGGCAGACTAAATAGCCTTGGTTTCTCAAATGACTGCCTCGCCTGGTTCACCAACTACTTCTCAGATAGAGTTCAATGTGTCAAATCGGAGGGCCTGTTGTCTGGACCTATGGCAGTCTCTATGGGGGTGCCACAGGGTTCAATTCTTGGTCCGACTCTTTTCTCTGTGTATATCAATGATGTCGCTCTTGCTGCTGGTGACTCTCAGATCCACCTCTACGCAGACGACACCATTTTGTATACATCTGGCCCGTCATTGGACACTGTGTTAACAAACCTCCAAACGAGCTTCAATGCCATACAACACTCCTTCCGTAACCTCCAACTGCTCTTAAACACTAGTAAAACTAAATGCATGCTCTTCAATCGAACGCTGCTGGCACCCGCCCACCCGACTAGAATCACTACTCTCGACGGGTCTGACCTAGAGTATGTGGACAACTACAAATACCTAGGTGTCTGGTTAGACTGTAAACTCTCCTTTCAGACTCACATCAAGCATCTCCAATCCAAAGTGAAATCTAGAATTGGCTTCCTATTTCTCAACAAAGCCAACTACCTCATCCCCATATTGTTATTTATTTTGCTCATTTGCACTCCAGTATCTCTATTTGCACATCATCTCTTGCACATCTATCATTCCAGTGTTAATACTAATTGTAATTATTTTGCACTATGGCCTATTTATTGCCTTACCTCCATAACTTGCTACATTTGCACACACTGTATATATATATTTTCTGTGGTATTTTTGACTTTATGTTTGTTTTACCCCATATGTAACTCTGTGTTGTTGTTTTTATCGCACTGCTTTGCTTTATCTTGGCCAGGTCGCAGTTGTAAATGAGAACTTGTTTTCAACTGGCTTACCTGGTTAAATAAAAGGTGAAAAATAAAAATAAAAAATAAGCCAACTTCAGGTTAACTACAGACAGAAATATAATGGCAACATACAGCTCTGTTTTCCAGTTACAGATTAAGCCTAGTCCTGGACTCAATGGAGAATCTCCATTTAAATAGTGTTTTAGTCTAGGACGAGGCTTAATCGGTGTCCAGGAAACCGTCAAAAGAGACGGTGGTATTTCCGTACCTTCTGGGAACGTCTGGATCTTCTCATGAATGTCTGCGGCGATAGCCGCCTCCTCCACTTCGTGGTCGCTGGCGGAGACGCGCCCGTAGCGGATGTTGTCACGGATGTTGTCGTTGAAGAGGACCGTGTCCTGGGGCACCACACCGATGTGGGCACGCAGAGACACCTGCTTAACCTGCACCCAGATACCAAGAGGCTCAGAATACACTATATTAATACAGGGTCAAGCTCATTAGGACATGCAACGGGAAAACGTTTTCAATCGTCCGGATAATAATTGTTTTTTCTTAATTTGGTGCCTAATGAACACGACCCAGGTGTATCATATTAACAATACTGTATAACTCAACCAGTAGACCACCAACGTATAACAAACCTAATGTTATATACAGTGTTAGGTTCGAACAAATACACAAAAAATGCACGGACAACTACGGAAAGCTCAAACCAAGTTTATTTGCCCAATGGGTCAGACAGCTGCACAGACAAAAAACATGTTCCAACCAACACATATACAGTGAGGGGAAAAAGTATTTGATCCCCTACTGATTTTGTACGTTTGCCCACTGACAAAGAAATGACCAGTCTATAATTTTAATGGTAGGTTTATTTGAACAGTGAGAGACAGAATAACAACACAAAAATCCAGAAAAACGCATGTCAAAAATGTTATAAATTGATTTGTATTTTAATGAGGGAAATAAGTATTTGACCCCCTCTCAATCAGAAAGACTTCTGGCTCCCAGGTGTCTTTTATACAGGTAACGAGCTGAGATTAGGAGCACACTTTTAAAGGGAGTGCTCCTAATCTCAGTTTGTTACCTGTATAAAAGACACCTGTCCACAGAAGCAATCAATCAATCAGATTCCAAACTCTCCACCATGGCCAAGACCAAAGAGCTCTCCAAGGATGTCAGGGACAAGATTGTACAACTACACAAGGCTGGAATGGGCTACAAGACCTTCGCCAAAGCAGCTTGGTGAGAAGGTGACAACAGTTGGTGCGATTATTCGCAAATGGAAGAAACACAAAAGAACTGTCAATCTCCATCGGCCTGGGGCTCCATGCAAGATCTCACCTCGTGGAGTTGCAATGATCATAAGAACGGTGAGGAATCAGCCCAGAACTACACGGGAGGATCTTGTCAATGATCTCAAGGCAGCTGGGACCATAGTCACCAAGAAAACAATTGGTAAGACACTACGCCGTGAAGGACTGAAATCCTGCAGCGCCCGCAAGGTCCCCCTGCTCAAGAAAGCACATATACAGGGCCGTCTGAAGTTTGCCAATGAACATCTGAATGATTCAGAGGAGAAATGGGTGAAAGTGTTGTGATCAGATGAGACCAAAATCGAGCTCTTTGGCATCAACTCAACTTGCGGTGTTTGGAGGAGGAGGAATGCTGCCTATAACCCCAAGAACACCATCCCCACCGTCAAACATGGAGGTGGAAACATTATGCTTTTGGGGTGTTTTTCTGCTAAGGGGACAGGACAACTTCACCGCATCAAAGGGACGATGGACGGGGCCATGTACCGTCAAATCTTGGGTGAGAACCTCCTTCCCTCAGCCAGGGCATTGAAAATGGGTCGTGGATGGGTATTCCAGCATGACAATGACCCAAAACACACGGCCAAGGCAACAAAAGAGTGGCTCAAGAAGAAGCACATTAAGGTCCTGGAGTGGCCTAGCCAGTCTCCAGACCTTAATCCCATAGAAAATCTGTGGAGGGAGCTGAAGGTTCGAGTTGCCAAATGTCAGCCTCCAAACCTTAATGACTTGGAGAAGATCTGCAAAGAGGAGTGGAACAAAATCCCTCCTGAGATGTGTGCAAACCTGGTGGCCAACTACAAGAAATGTCTGACCTCTGTGATTGCCAACACGGGTTTTGCCATCAAGTACTAAGTCATGTTTTGCAGAGGGATCAAATACTTATTTCCCTCATTAAAATGCAAATCAATTCATAAAATCTTTGACATGCGTTTTTCTGGATTTTTTTGTTGTTATTCTGTCTCTCACTGTTCAAATAAACCTACCATTAAAATTATAGACTGATCATGTCTTTGTCAGTGGGCAAACGTACAAAATCAGCAGGGGATCAAATACTTTTCCCCCTCACTGTATATATACACAGGTGAACTCCTCCTTTGCTCTAAACATTACATCTTTATTGCTAGGCAGGAAGTTAAGTGATGTGGGTAATAAACTGTTCCTTTACTCAGTACATTCTAAAGCCCCCTGGCTCCTATCCAACCTTAATTGACTCCACCATATACATTCCTCCTACAGATAACCTTTAACCAGACTATGGCACTCCTCCTTTCTAAAGGATAACTGATGATTAACAATATTTCAAGTTTAGAAGTCAGAATCCATCAACAGCATGTGCTAACAAGGCAGTTTGTCTGGGAACTATTTTCTTGCAACTGGGTAAATTACTCACCTTAGAGATGTCCTGGCCATCGATGCTGATGCATCCCCCCTGGACGTCATAGAAACGGAAGAGCAGGCGAAGGATGGTGCTCTTACCACACCCTGACGGGCCAACCTAGGGATGTCAACACAAACGCACAAACTGTTGAGAAGCAAGAAACATCTGTACTACACATGGTGCAGACACAAACCATCACATGACTGATAGAGAAATCAAACACTGCTCAAGTGTGCGTAACCTCTGGGTAATGCTTGGAAGCTTGGAATTCAATCTTACCAATGCAACAGTCTGGCCTGGCTGCACAGTGAATGATACGTTCTTAAGGATCTCCTTCCTTAAAAAAACACACAGAAGCACAAAATATATATTTAATCAAAGGAGAACGCTGGAACTACCACAACTATGATTATTCATCAAACTGTTTCTGAATCAGTATCCGTGTATAGCTTACACACAATTCATCAATACAAACAAGACCTACATATAAATAAATATAAAATCTTAGGACTTACCCATCAATGTAATTAAAGTACACATTCTCAAACTCCACTTTTCCCAGTTTATAAAGAAGGTTCCCTGCATTCACCACATCCTTCACCTGAAGAGAAATCAAGATAAAGCACATAAAAATATATAAATTACAGCAAAATAAATGTTTAAAGTGATAAAAAACAAAATTAGCTAGTTGTGCAAGACATTTTATAGATAAAAGGATAAGTAGTGTAGTGTATAGTTCTCCTTCGAGAAAACAAAAGCTGATTCAAAGGGATTTTAAAACACTTCCGTGCTACCTGCCGCAAGGATAATATTGTGCATCCTCTGTCGAAGTAGGTAATCGAGGATGGGAGAAGACTACCTACTTACAAATTGGCACTTCTCGATCACTCGACCACTTAACGGTTTATGGGTCACGGAGGACGGAGGAGTCAAGGAGAGGACAGACTTTTGCCCAATTGAAAAGCTCCCATACACACCAAAAAGCTGGTCATTGACAACCAATTTCAAAATTACCTCCTCTTCCTCTGTGAAGAGCTTAAACATGCTCTCCATGTCGATAAAGGAGTTCTGGATCATTCTGTGGAGGATGAGAACATATGTATTATACAGAGCCCATGTTGTGCATTATGGGTACTGTAGTACATTATAATATAAACAACACCTCTCATAGATGTGTCAATAGTCTAGCTTCATTTGCTTGTGTCTTTCCTGATCTAGTAAGACAATGTGGAAGCAATAGGGTGGAAACATATACAGTCCATTTAGCTATAAGTGATAGACATAAGAGACTAGGGAAGGATGCCAGGAAGTAGTATTGAAACCCAGCCCATAACAACTCTCACCTGTAGTAGGTTCCAAACCAGTTGAGAGGGGTGTAGAGCTGGATGATGTAGGTGCCAAAGAGGACAAAGTCTCCAACCTGGAAATAGAGTGCATTAGCCTGGTTAAACATGCCTGAACACTTGGCTCACTATTGTTTCATTCCATTCAGTTTGGTTTAACCAGGCTAAGCTTCACAGCAGCTGACTTGAATGTACAGTCGTGGTCAAACGTTTTGAGAATGACACAAGTATTGGTCTTCACAAAGTTCGCTGCTTCAGTGTTTTTAGATATTTTTGTCAGATGTTACTATGGTATATTGAAGTATAATTACAAGCATTCCATAAGTGTCAAAGGCTTTTATTGACAATTACATTAAGTTTATGCAAAGAGTCAATATTTGCAGTGTTGACCCTTCTTTTTCAAGACCTCTGCAATCCGCCCGGGCATGCTGTCAATTAACTTCTGGGCCACATCCTGACTGATGGCAGCCCATTCTTGCATAATCAACGCTTGGAGTTTGTCAGAATTTGTGGGTTTTTGTTTGTCCACCCGCCTGTTGAGGATCGACCACAAGTTCTCAACGGGATTAAGGTCTGGGGAGTTTCCTGGCCATGGACCCAAAATGTCAATGTTTTGTTCCCCGAGCCACTTAGTTATCACTTTTGCCTTATGGCAAGGTGCTCCATCATGCTGGAAAAGGCATTGGTCGTCACCAAACTGTTCTTGGATGGTTGGGAGAAGTTGCTCTCGGAGGATGTGTTGGTACCATTCTTTATTCATGGCTGTGTTCTTAGGCAAATTTGTGAGTGAGCCCACTCCCTTGGCTGAGAAGCAACCCCACACATGAATGGTCTCAGGATGCTTTACTGTTGGCATGACACAGGACTGATGGTAGTGCTCACCTTGTCTTCTCCGGACAAGGCGTTTTCCGGATGCCCCAAACAATCAGAAAGGTGATTCATCAGAGAAAATAACTTTAACCCAGGCCTCAGCAGTCCAATCCCTGTACCTTTTGCAGAATATCAGTCTGTCCCTGATGTTTTTCCTGGAGGGAAGTGGGTTCTTTGCTGCCCTTCTTGACACCAGGCCATCCTCCAAAAGTCTTCGCCTCACTGTGCGTGCAGATGCACTCACATCTGCCGGCTGCCATTCCTGAGCAAGCTCTGCACTGGTGGTGCCCCGATCCCGCAGCTGAATCAACTTTAGGAGACGGTCCTGGCACTTGCTGGACTTTCTTGGGCGACCTGACGCCTTCTTCACAACAATTGAACCTCTCTGCTTGAAGTTCTTGATGATCCGATAAAATGGTTGATTTAGGTACAATCTTACTAGCAGCAATATCCTTGCCTGTGAAGCCCTTTTTGTGCAAAGCAATGATGACGGCACGTATTTCCTTGCAGGTAACCATGGTTAACAGAGGAAGAACAATGATTTCAAGCACCACCCTCCTTTTAAAGCTTCCAGTCTGTTATTCTAACTCAATCAGCATGACAGAGTGATCTCCAGCCTTGTCCTCGTCAACACTCTCACCTGTGTTAACGAGAGAATCACTGACATGATGGCAGCTGGTCCTTTTGTGGCAGGGCTGAAATACAGTGGAAATGTTTTTTGGGAATTAAGTTCATTTTCATGGCAAAGAGGGACTTTGCAATTAATTGCAATTCATCTGATCACTCTTCATGACATTCTGGAGTATATGCAAATTGCCACCATCAAAACTGACGCAGCAGACTTTGTGAAAATTAGTATTTGTGTCATTCTCAAAACTTTTGACCACGACTGTACAGTACCAGTCAAAAGTTTGGACACACCTACTCATTCAAGGCTTTTTCTTTATTTTTACTATTTTCTACATTGTAGAATAATAGTGAAGACATCAAAACTATGAAATAACACATACGGAATCATGTAGTAACCAAGAAATTGTTAAACATACATTTGAGATTCTTCAAATAGCCACCCTTTGCCTTGATGACAGCTTTGCACACTCTTAGCATTCTCTCAACCAGCTTCACCTGGAATGCTTTTCCAACAGTATTGAAGGAGTTCCCACATATGCTGAGCACTTGTTGGCTGATTTTCCTTCACTCTGCGGTCCGACTCATCCCAATTGGAAGATTGTGGAGGCCAAGTCATCTGATGCAGCACTCCATCACTCTCCTTCTTGGTAAAATAGCCCTTACACAGCCTGGAGGTGTGTTGGGTCATTGTCCTGTTGAAAAACAAATGATAGTCCCACTAAGCCCAAACCAGATGGGATGGCATATCGCTGCAGAATGCTGTGGTAGCCATGCTGGTTAAGTGTGCCTTGAATTCTAAATAAATCACAGACAGTGTCACCAGCAAAGCACCCCCACACCATAACACCTCCTCCTCCATGCTTTACGGTGGGAACTATACATGCAGAGATAATCCGTTCACCCACACCACGTCTCACAAAGACACGGCGGTTGGAACCAAAAATCTCTAATTTGGACTACAGACCAAAGGACACATTTCCACCGGTCTAATGTCCATTGCTCGTGTTTCTTGGCCCAAGCAGGTCTCTTCTTCTTATTGGTGTCCTTTAGTAGTGGTTTCTTTGCAGCAATTCGACCATGAAGGCCTGATTCACACAGTCCCCTCTGAAAAGTTGTTGAGATGTGTCTGTGACTTGAACTCTGTGAAGCATTTATTTGGGCTGCAATTTCTGAGGCTGGTAACTCTAATGAACTTATCCTCTGCAGCAGAGGTAACTCTGGGTCTTCCATTCCTGTGGTGGTCATCATGAGAGCCAGTTTCATCATAGCGCTTGATGATTTTTGCGACTGCACTTGAAGAAACTTTCAAAGTTCTTGAAATTTTCCGTATTGACTGACCTTCATGTCTTAAAGTAATGATGGACTGTCGTTTCTCTTTGCTTATTTGAGCTGTTCTTGCCATAATATGGACCTGGTCTTTTACCAAATAGGACTATCTTCTGTATACCCCCCTACCTTGTCACAACACAACTGATTGGCTCAAACGCATTAAGAAGGAAAGAAATTCCACAAATTAACTTTTAAGATGGCACACCTGTTAATTGAAATGCATTCCAGGTGACTACCTCATGAAGCTGGTTGAGAGAATGCTAAGAGTGTGCAAAGCTGTCATCAAGGCAAAGGGTGGCTATTTGAAGAATCGCAAAGGGTGGCTATTTGAAGAATCTCAAATATAAAATATATTTTGATTTGTTTAACACTTTTTTGGTTACTACATGATTCCATATGTGTTATTTAATAGTTTTGATGTCTTCACTATTATTCTACAATGTAAAAAATAGTACAAATAAAGAAAAACCCTTGAATAAGTAGGTGTGTCCAAACATTTGACTGGTAACGTATATTAACACATCATACACCACATGTATTACTGAGAAAAACATGTAATACCACAACACTTTGTCAAAGGGATGTTTTTTAGCAAATGTTCAAACATGCATGAAAACATACATATTGTAGCAAGGCTGCATGGACTTATAGTGATGCAATGTCTATTTTGGTATTTTTTGTATTTTATTAGGATCCCCATTAGCTGTTGCAAAAGCAGCAGCTACTCTTCCTGGGGTCCACACAAAACATGAAACATGATATAATACAGAACATTAATAGACAAGTACAGCTCAAGGACAGAACTACATAAAACATTTTTAAAGGCACACGTAGCCTACATATCAATACATACACACAAACTATCTAGGTCAAATAGGAGAGAGGCGTTGTGCCATGAGGTGTTGCTTTATCTGTTTTTTTAAACCAGGTTTGCTGTTTATTTGAGCAATATGAGATGGAACGGAGTTCCATGCAATAATGGCTCTATATAATACTGTACGCTGTCTTGAATTTGTTCTGGATTTGGGGACTGTGAAAAGACCCCTGGTGGCATGTCTGGTGGGGTAAGTGTGTGTGTCAGAGCTGTGTGTAAGTTGACTATGCAAACAATTTGGGATTTTCAACACATTAATGTTTCTTATAAAAAGAAGAAGTGATGCAGTCAGTCTCTCCTCAACTCTTAGCCAAGAGAGACTGGCATGCATAGTATTTATATCAGCCCTCTGATTACAATGAAGAGCAAGATGTACCGCTCTGTTTTGGGCCAGCTCCAGCTTAACTAGGTCTTTCCTTGCAGCTCTGGACCACATGACTGGACAATAATTAAGATTAGACAAAACTAGAGCCTGCAGAACTTGCTTTTTGGAGTGTGGTGCCAAAAAACAGAGCATCTCTTTATTACGGACAGACCTCTCCCCATCTTTACAACCTTTGAATCTACAGTGGGGAGAACAAGTATTTGATACACTGCCGATTTTGCAGGTTTTCCTACTTACAAAGCATGTAGAGGTCTGTATCACATTGTATGATTTTTAAGTAATTAATTTGCATTCTATTGCATGACATAAGTATTTGATACATCAGAAAAGCAGAACTTAATATTTGGTACAGAAACCTTTGTTCGCAATTACAGAGATCATACGTTTCCTGTAGGTCTTGACCAGGTTTGCACACACTGCAGCAGAGATTTTGGCCCACTTCTCCATACAGACCTTCTCCAGATCCTTCAGGTTTCGGGGCTGTCGCTGGGCAATACGGACTTTCAGCTCCCTCCAAAGATTTTCTATTGGGTTCAGGTCTGGAGACTGGCTAGGCCACTCCAGGACCTTGAGATGCTTCTTACGGAGCCACTCCTTAGTTGCCCTGGCTGTGTGTTTCGGGTCGTTGTCATGCTGGAAGACCCAGCCACGACCCATCTTCAATGCACTTACTGAGGGAAGGAGGTTGTTGGCCAAGATCTCGCGATACATGGCCCCATCCATCCTCCCCTCAATACGGTGCAGTCGTCCTGTCCCCTTTACAGAAAAGCATCCCCAAATAATGATGTTTCCACCTCCATGCTTCACTGTTGGGATGGTGTTCTTGGGGTTGTACTCATCCTTCTTCTTCCTCCAAACACAGCGAGTGGAGTTTAGACCAAAACGCTATATTTTTGTCTCATCAGACCACATGACTTTCTCCCATTCCTCCTCTGGATCATCCAGATGGTCATTGGCAAACTTCAGACGGGCCTGGACATGCGCTGGCTTGAGCAGGGGGACCTTGCGTGCGCTGCAGGATTTTAATCCATGATGGCGTAGTGTGTTACTAATGGTTTTCTTTGAGACTGTGGTCCCAGCTCTCTTCAGGTCATTGACCAGGTCCTGCCGTGTAGTTCTGGGCTGATCCCTCACCTTCCTCATGATCATTGATGCCCTACGAGGTGAGATCTTGCATGGAGCCCCAGACCGAGGGTGATTGACCGTCATCTTGAACTTCTTCCATTTTCTAATAATTGCGCCAACAGTTGTTGCCTTCTCACCAAGCTGCTTGCCTATTGTCCTGTAGCCCATCCCAGCCTTGTGCAGGTCTACAATTGTATCCCTGATGTCCTTACACAGCTCTCTGGTCTTGGCTATTGTGGAGAGGTTGGAGTCTGTTTGATTGAGTGTGTGGACAGGTGTCTTTTATACAGGTAACAAGTTCAAACAGGTGCAGTTAATACAGGTAATGAGTGGAGAACAGGAGGGCTTCTTAAAGAAAAACTAAACAGGTCTGTGAGAGCCGGAATTCTTACTGGTTGGTAGGTGATCAAATACTTATGTCATGCAATAAAATGCAAATGAATTACTTAAAAATCATACAATGTGATTTTCTGGATTTTTGTTTTAGATTCCGTCTCTCACAGTTGAAGTGTACCTATGATAAAAATTACAGACCTCTACATGCTTTGTAAGTAGGAAAACCTGCAAAATCGACAGTGTATCAAATACTTGTTCTCCCCACTGTATATGTTTTGACCATGATAGATTGTAAACTAAGGTAACGCCAAGTAATTTAGTATCCTCAATTTGTTCAACAGCCACACCATTCATTACCAGATTCAGCTGAGGTCTAGAACATAGGGAATGATTTGTACCAAATACAATGCTCTTAGTTTTAGAGACCAGGACCAGTCAGGGACAAAGTTGTGGAGAAGTACAGATCAGGGTTGGGTTATAAAAAAATATCCGAAACTTTGAACATCCCACGGAGCATGCATGGTCAAGTTCTGTTTTTTTGTCTTATTTGTTGTGTTTCACAAAAAAAAAGTATTTTGCATCTGAATATATACAGCAGCACCTCCCCCATAAGCATTTCTGTCTCTTCTATAGATGTACTATTATTGTATTGCTACTGCTGTATCATCAAATGAATTATCTAAGTGAGTCTCAGAAATGGCTAATATATTAATGTTATCTGATGTTAGTAAGTTACTGATTTCATGAACCTTATTTCTAAGGCTACATATATTAATATGGGCTATTTTCAGCCCTTTCCTGTGTAGCTTATCAGAGATAAACATAATACTGAAAAGAGCAAACAAAGCAAGAGAAAAAAAAATACATTCAGCAGTCCATTAATCAATTGGTGTGTGTTTGTGTGTGTGTTCTGCGGGGTTGAAGCTATGAACCCATAGGCTTGGCTCTCTCATCCCTTCCAGGCTTCTGGGAGGGAGGGTGGACAATGAGCCTGCATTAGCGGATGTAAGCAATGCCCCTTGCACTCTGGCAGCTTTCATGGCTGGGCAAAGTTATTTCCTCTTCTGGCGCACAGCTTCAGGATAGTCCTCGTTGAGAAAGATATACATTCCTCTCACGTTCTTGGCTCTTTCCAGAACAGCTACCTTGTCGTTGAACCTCAGGAACTTGACCACTATCGGCCTGGGCCTGTCACCTGGGCCGGTGGTGGGTTTTCCAGTCCTGTGGGCGCGCTCCACCTCAATCTTCCTGTTGTCCATCTTCAATTTCTCAGAGATCATTTCCCTCACTTTGTCCTCAGACTCCGTCCAGGTCTCGTGTGGAGATTCTGCAATTCCATCTACAACCATGTTGTTACACTTTGATTGTCCCTCGAAATTGTTATCATGGATTCACACACAGAACTGATGTCCTCTCTTAATGACTTACAGATTGCTGTAATCTTGCCGTTCTCCTGTTTCAACTCATCGAGCTGACCATGAGAGAACTGCAAACTGTTCTTTAGGTCCTGGACCACTCTGGTCAGGTCGTCCATTATTTTATTAGTTGAATCCACCATTATTTGGACAAAGCACTTGAAGCTATTTTCTTGTTGTTGTAACAACTGCTTGTAGAACTCTTTTTGTTTGTTTAAAAGATCCTTCACGTGTGATAGAGAGACACCACTGTCCTCGACAACGGTACTCCCGCCGGTTTTAGTATTTTGTCATGGTAGCTAGCAACGTAGGTTACGCTGTTACTCCTTGCAGTTCCAGACAGGGCAGGTCACGGGGATGATTGAAAACAACAAACAGCAGGGATCTAGACAGCCACAAACCCGGAACAATCCGCAGTCCCAGCCACAATGGCTAACCGTGTCGCGGGCTGCGTTCAAGCCCTCAAGAAAACCCAGCTAGCTTGATATGCTGCTAGCGAGCAGCTAGGCTAGCTGCAACGCCAAATAGTGCCTCAGACCCGTCCTTGGTCGGCAGGATCACTGGACAGAGACTAGCAATAACAGCAACTGATGCCAACTGTGTCGCGGGATCCAAACTAAAAAGTTAGCTAGCTACTATGAACTTTGTATTTGTATTGACTGCTTTTGTCTGCAAGGCAAGCTGCAAAGAATTTACTTATTAGAGTACAATAAAGTTTTCTAATCTAATGTAGGACAAAACAACGTAGCCCTAGCATAGAAGATAGAAAAGTGGATGAGCGGAGAGAGTTTGAGGTGGGCCAATAGGGCTTTTTACACTACTGAGCCAAACTAAGCTGCACTGGTCAGGTTAGGCATCCAGACATTCACCATAAGGACAATAGTCGGCTCAATAGTGTGAAAAGGGTAGTAGAATGAGTATCTAGGCCTTTAACAGGGAACTTTTACAACTTCATGTTAAATGGTTTCTCACCCTGAAAGTGGCTCTTTAACAAAATCCAAACATGGATTATAGTTTGTCCTGGCTTATAGACTATTGTCAGGGTGAGGAACCATCTAACATTAATTTGTAAAATACTAAACTTCCCCTTTAAGCTAGTAAGGGCTCCGAGCTCAGTACCTTAAACTTGCCGTCCTGGACAAAGTAGGCACAGAGCAGTGACCCGGCCAGTAGGCCTGAGCCGATGATCAGGTTCTGGGTCTGGTTCAGGAAGGCTAGAGAGGCTTGTGTCTTCCATTCTGAGATCTAGGACGGGAGAGGACAGACAGACAAACAGGCAGCAAACGTAACATTACAATCAATAGAGTTATAGCCTGGTCCAAGATCTGTTTGTGCTGTCTGTTTGCACTGCTGAACAGACCTAGAACCAGGCTAATAGAGATGAAAAAGTTAAAGCAGTTTCTGCTGGTTGCAGTTCTAAAATCCTAGAACATCATCAAAGATGGCAAGCTCTATTTAACTATGCATCTCAGATGGTCAAACACATTTAGTATATATCTATTAATCCTGCTACTGGTCACTATTACTCCTGTTTACATGTATATATTATCATTAGTATATTACCATATTTCTGCTACAATCACTTTTCAGCCCTGTTTACATGTACTTCAGAAAGTATTCACACACCTTGACTTTTTCCACATTTTGTTGTGTTACAGCCTGAATTTAAAATGGATAAAATTGTGATTTTTGTCGCTGGCCTACACACAATACCCCATAATGTCAAAGTGGAATAATAATTTTTGAAATGTTTACAAATTAATAAAAAATGAAAAGCTGAAATGTCTTGCGTCAATAAGTATTTAACCCCTTTGTTAAGTCTAAATAAGTTCAGGAGTAAAAATGGGCTTAAAAAGTCACACAAGTTGCATGGACTCACTCTGTGTGCAATAAGTGTTTAACATGATTTTTGAATGACAACCTCATCGCTGTACTCCACACATACAATTATCTGTAAGGTCCCTCAGTCAAGCAGTGAATTTCAAACACAAATTAAAACGCAAAGACCAAGGAGATTTTCCAATGTCTCGCAAAGAAGGGCACCTATTTGTAGATGGGTAAAAATAAAAAAAGCTATTAACTACACTTTGGATGGTGTATCAATACACCAAGTCACTACAAAAATACAGGCATCCTTCCTAACTCAGTTGCCGGAGGAAGGAAACCGCTCAGGGATTTCACCATGGGGCCAATGGTGACTTTAAAACAGTTACAGAGTTTAATGGCTGTGATAGGAGAAAACTGAGGATGGATCGACAACATTCTAGTTACTCCACAATACTAATCTAATTGACAAAGTGAAATGAAGGAAGCCTGTACAGAATAAAAATATTCCAAAACATGCATCCTGTTTCCAACAAGGCACTAAAGTAATACTGCAAAACATCTGGCAAAGCAATTAACTGAGCACCGCATCTCTCCATATTTTCAAGCATAGTGGTGGCTGAATCATGTTATGGGTATGCTTGTAATCGTTAAGGACTGGGGTGTTTTTCAGGATCAAAAAAATCAATGGAATGGAACAGTCTGCTTTCCACCAGACACTGGGAGATAGATTTACATTTTACATTTGAGTCATTTAGCAGATGCTCTTCTCCAGAGCGACTTACAGGAGCAATTAGGGTTAAGTGCCTTGCTTAAGGGCACTTCGACAGATTTTTCACCTAGTCGGCTCGGGGATTAGAACCAGCGACCTTTCGGTTACTGGCACAACGCTCTTACCCACTAAGCTACCTGCCGCCCTGATGAATTCACTTTTCAGCAGGACAATAACCTAAAACACAAAGCCAAATCTACACTGGAGTTACTTACCAAGAAGACAGTGAATGTTCCTGAGTAGCTGAGATACAGTTTTGACTATGGTTCCAGTTAAATCTATGGCAAGACCTGAAAATAGTTGTCTAGCAATGATCAACAACCAATTTGACAGAGCTTGAAGAATAATACTTATTTAAAGAATAAATGGGCAAATGTTGCACAATCCAGGTGTGGAAGGTTCTTAGAGACTTAACCAAAAAGACTCACAGCTGTAATCACTGCCAAAAGTGCTCCTACAAAGAATTGACTGGGTGTGAATACTTAATGTAAATTAGATATTTCTGTATTTCATTTTCAATACATTTGTAAAAATGTCTAAAAACATGGTTTTCATTTTGTCATTATGGGGTATTGTGTGTAGATGGGTGAGATGTAAATTCGATTTCTGTATTTAATTTTCTATAAATTCGCAAATATTTAAAAACATGTTTTTTTTTACTTTGTCATTATGGGGTATTATGTGTGTTGATGGTTGAGAAAAAAAATCGATTTAATCAATTTTTAATTCAGGCTGTACAAACAAAATGTGGAATAAGTCAAGGGGTATGAATACTTTCTGAAGGCACTGTGTATCCATCCACCTGTGACGCCTACTGACCTCTTGCACACACATACTAACACTAATACCCACACACTTACATACACTCACCACCACGCACACACCCACATGCTGCTGGCATCCTGTTTACTATTACATTATTATTCATCATGCTACCAGTCACTTTCTCCTAATCCCTGCCTACATGTACATATATATACCTCAAATACTCCAGTATCCCTGCACATTGTACATTTACCCTGTATATAGCTTCCTCTCTTATTTGTCATGTTATTATATGTATTTTTCTTATTAGTTGCACTTTTTTGATAGGGCTTGCAAGTTAACTAAATGAGCCCCACAGTAATGCCTGCGTGATTTAGGACTTCTAACTCATTTTATAGATTGTTTGTTTGAGCTACAGACTTCTGGGTTGTAACATTGGATTTGTCTATTTCTTCTGCATCCATTAGCCTGTATGACGAACAGGGATTGAGCTAGAGCGGTTTTTGTGAGACAAGGGTGGATCTTGAAGGGGACCAGGGCAGGGTTTTTAAACAAATACATCTGTAGAGTCCGAATGGTTTGAGCTACAAACTATTAAAAGCTATATATGAAAAGCCGAGACTCCCACAAACACTCACAAGATACACAAGAGTCATTAGAAGGTAAGGGGTTCTTCTACATAGAAGATCATAGGAAATCCCAGGACATAATATGGTAATAAGCTCACATAGTTGCTGTCACAAACTCCACACAGTTGTCACTGACTAGTTGGATATTCATTTCCCAAAGAACAAAACACTTCTGTACTTCTGTAAATTCATTTTTTAATCAGGTTTTTGCTTTGGCTGGACTTTTGTCAATAAAACTCATGAATGCAACTGTTTATGTTAAATTGTTTTGTATTCTACTTGTAGCCTTGGTTGTCCTGAAAAGAAAACAGTAAAACACTTCCTTGTGAGGCTAAATATAAAAGGCTGGACAGATAAATGAAAGTCAGATAAATGAAAAGCCGATTTTTGCTGGGGTCTCGGGACTGTGCATGTGACAAATAAAACGTGAAACTTGAATTTACCTGAATAACCAAAGCAAGCACTCTGGTGTAACTTTAAACAGATCTACATTCTCAACTTTTCAGCGTTTGGCATCTATGGTCTAGATTACCTGATACTTCAGGATGGCGTCCTCAAAACGGTTCACCTCGTAATTCTCTGCGTTGTAGTACTTCACCTGTTGGAAAAACATTACAATCGCAGCCATGAAGCAACTTTGAAGCTGCAGAAATGCAATATGTTTGTGGGCAGCTTCATGTGCCACCATGGCAAGTGGGGATTCTGGGTCGTGTTCATTAGGCATCAAACAGACAAACTGGGAGGGACTGCCTGGACTTGTCCAATAAGAAACACAAATTTTTAGTTTCTCGTTGAATAATGTTTTTAAACATTTTCTGTTGCGTGCCCTAATGAAGACAATCCAAGTATTGAGGTTAAAGGTCAATGGGACCGTCTCGGTACCGTCTCAAAGTTGAGCAGGGAGTCCACCGCCTTGGACTTGGTGTTGTTGTCCTGGGTGTTCATGTCTCGCCTGTACTTGGTCCTCCATTCCGTGATGATGATGGTAAGGGCTGAAGAGATATATTGATAGACCATTATGAAATACATTGGTGTTACCAGAACTCAGTCGAATGCATATGTAAAATGCTTTCAAGTAGGTGTGCTTGAATTAGCTTGTAGTTGTTTTAATTTACACTTTTGGGACTATTCTATTGGTGCAGCTCAAGTCATTTGAAAGTATTTCACACATATCGGATTATTGTTACTTTATAAAAATAACTAAATTAGCTCTCGAAAAGGAGGCCTTGTACTCACTGAGATAGAGGAACATGCAGACGAATACGATGAGTCCGAACCAGGCGTTGAAGTAGGTGATGAAGTAGATGATGGAGATAATGATATCTGCGATGGTGGGGAAGATGCTGAATACGATGTAGCTGTGGAGAGAAATAGAGGGGTTTACCTCTGAATTCACACACAGAAACTCTACTGACTGTCTAGAGGTTAGGATGACACTAAGAAACTAAGACATACTACAGGGGGATCGCAGTTGGGTCACATTACACTGGTTGGTAGTGATGGAAGAAATGGAATGTAGACTAAATTTTCGACAATTGAGTAAACCCCTGAGGGAGCAGTCTATCTAAGCTTTGAGAATAAGATAATCAGACCTAGATCAAACATGTATTTTCAGTGTTTCCCCTATATTCATTTAGCACACAGCTGTACATTTTGATGAAACATGGTAAAGCCCCAAAATTGCCTACCCTGGAAGCCTGTGTTTCAGACATAAGGAAGTGGATGGCGGCAAATCTTTTACTTTTAAACTCGGACAAAACAGAGATGCTAGTTCTAGGTCCCAAGAAACAAAGAGATATGCTGTTGGATCTGACAATTAATCTTGATGGCTGTACAGTCGTCTCAAATAAAACTGTGAAGGACCTCAGCGTTACTCTGGACCCTGTTCTCTCTTTTGACGAACATATCAAGAATATTTCAAGGACAGCTTTTTTCAATCTTCGTAACATTGCAAAAATCAGACACTTTTTGTCCAAAAATGATGCAGAAAAGCTAATCCATGCTTTTGTCACTTCTAGATTAGACTACTGCAATGCTCTACTCTCCGGCTACCCGGATAAAGCACTAAATAAACTTCAGTTAGTGCTAAACACAGCTGCTAGAATCCTGACTAGAACCTACAAATTTGATCATATTTCTTCAGTGCTAGCCTCTCTACATTAGCTTCCTGTTAAGGCTAGGGCTGATTTCAAGGTTGTACTGCTAACCTACAAAGCATTACATGGCGTTGCTCCTACTTATCTCTCCGATTTGGTCCTGCCGTACATACCTACACATACGCTACGGTCACAAGACGCAGGCCTCCTTATTGTCCCTAGAATTTCTAAGCAAACAGCTGGAGGCAGGGCTTTCTCCTATAGATCTAAATTTTTATGGAATGGTCTGCCTATCCATGTGAGAGACGCAGACTCGGTCTCGACCTTTAAGTCTTTACTGAAGAGTCATCTCTTCAGTAGGTCCTATGATTGAGTGTAGTCTGGCCCAGGGGTGCAAAGGTGAACGGCAAGGCACTGGAGTGACGAACCGCCCTTGCTGTCTCTGCCTGGCCGGCTCCCCTATCTCCACTGGGATTCTCTGCCTCTGACCCTATTACGGGGGCTGAGTCACTGGCTTACTAGTGCTCTTCCATGCCGTCTCTAGGAGGGGTGCTTCACTTGAGTGGGTTGAGTCACAGATGTGATCTTCCTATCCGGTTTTGCGCCCCCTCGGGCTCGTGCGGTGGAGGAGATCTTCGTGGGCTATACTCAGCTTTGTCTCAGGGTAGTAAGTTGGTGGTCTGTTGATATCCCTCTAATGGTGTGGGGTCTGTGCTTTGGCAAAGTGGGTGGGGTTATATCCTGCCTGGTTGGCCCTGTCCGGGGGTATCGTCGGACGGGGCCACAGTGTCCCCTGACGCACCCGTCTCAGTCTCCAGTATCTATGCTGCAATAGTCTATGTGCCGGGGGGCTAGGGTCAGTCTGTTATATCTGGTGTAATTCTCCTGTCTTATCTGGTGTCCTGTGTGAATTTAAGTATGCTCCCTCTAATTCTCTCGCTCTCCCTCCCGGAGGACCTGAGCCCTAGGATCAGGACTACCTGGCCTGATGTCTCCTGGATGTCCCCAGTCCACCTAATCGTGCTGCTGCTCCAGTTTCAACTGTTCTGCCTGCGGCTAGGGAACCCTGATTTAATCACCGGACGTGCTACCTTGTCCCGGACCTGCTGTTTTCGACTCTCTCTACCACACCTGCTGTCTCGACCTCTGAATGCTCGGCTATGAAAAGCCAACTGACATTTACTCCTGAGGTACTGACCTGTTGCACCCACTACAACCACTGTGATTATTATTTGACCCTGCTGGTCATCTATGAACGTTTGATCATCTTGAAGAACAATCTGGCCTTAAATGGCCATGTACTCTTATAATCTCCACCCGGCACAGCCAGAAGAGGACTGGCCACCCCTCAGAGCCTGGTTCCTCTCTAGGTTTCTTCTTAGGTTTTCGTACGTATTTCCCTATCACACTTTTCATCCTTCTACTAAATATACCTTCCTGCAACCCGCCTCACTCAATGTGGAACGGATTCTATTATTGACTTAACTTTTATCTAGAATCTCCAGTTGAAACTAGCTAGCCAGCTAACTAGCTACTTGCTATTAGCCACCGTTAGCGGTATTCACCCAGAACGGAATAACTGAATCACTGGACATTAACACCGGATCGCAACTAGCTAGCCGCAACCGAATGGATGTTGCTGTTGGCTAATCACCACTGACCCCGAAGCAAGCACCAGTTAGCCTCGAGCCAGGCTCATATCCCGGCTATCTACCGCTCTGTCTACCGGACGGGAGTAGCCAGCTAACTAGCTACTTGCTATTAGCCACCGTTAGCGGTTTTTCATCATTGTCCGTGGCCTGCACTACCTACCAGCCAGCTCTAGCCTGGACTATTATCGGCCAGTCTGCACTGTCTGCACAGTGCGTTATCGACCCAGAACATATAGGTTTTTCTGTCGGAATCACTGGACCTTTAACACCGGATCATCGCAACTAGCTAGCTGCAACCAAATGGATGTTGTTGTTGGCTAATCAGACTTGAGCTAGCCTTGAGTCAGGCCCATCTCCCGGCTATCTACCTCTCTGTCAACCGGACGGGACCTCCTAGAGTCGACACGGAGCCCCGCCGATCCATCACGACTGGTCTGCCGACGTAATCGTCTGTGGTTTCAACAGGCTTCCCGTTGCGACGACCACGAAGATCCATCTGCTAGCCCCGGCCCGCTAGCACACACAAACAACAGCCGTGCTTCCTGCTAGCCTGTGCTGTAGCACCAATTCGAACTGCTCTCGGACTCACATATTGCTGTTCACTGGACCTTATGATCACTCAGCTGCACAGCTGATGCCTGCTGGACTGTTCCTTTACACGGTACCCTGTCCTATTTATCTGTTTAGCCTCAGCCCAAACTTTCATCGCCATTACCAGTTGTTGCTTAGCTCTCTCGAATAACACCTGGGATTGCTTTATGCCTCTTTCCCATGTCAATATGCCTTGCCTATTGCTGTTCGAGTTAGTTCTTATTATACAATTTCACTGTAGAGTCCCAAGTCCCTCTCAAACTGCCTCAAATAGTTCCTTTGTTCCACCCCCCATACACACGGAGACCGGCTCAATCGGTGCCTCCGGTGATGCTATCTCTTTCATTGTTACCCAACGCTTAGGTTTACCTCCACTGTACTCATATCCTTCCATATCCTTGTCTGTACATAATGCTCTGAATCTATTCTACAACGCCCAGAAAACTGCCCCCTTTATTCTCTGTACCCAACGCACTAGAAGACCAGTTCTTAAAGCCTTTAGCCGTATCCTTATTCTAGTCCTCCTCTGTTCCTCTGGTGATGTAGAGGTTAACCCAGGCCCTGCAGCCCCCAGTATCACTCCTACTCCCCAGGAGCTATCATTTGTTGACTTCTGTAACCGTAAAAGCATTGGATTTTTGCATGTTAACATCAGAAGCCTCCTCCCTAAGTTTGAGTTATTCACTGCGTTAGCACACTCCGCCAACCCTGATATTCTAGCAGTGTCTGAATCCTGGCTTAGGAAGGCCACCAAGAATTCAGAAATGTCCATCCCCAACTACAACATTTTCCGTCTAGATAGAACTGCCAAAGGGGGTGGAGTTGCAATCTACTGTAGAGATAGCCTGCAGAGCTCTATCATACTATCCAGGTCTGTGCCCAAACAGTTTGAGCTTCTACTTCTAAAAATCCACCTTTCCAGAAATAAGTCTCTCACTGTTGCCGCTTGCTACAGACCCCGCTCAGCCCCCAGCTGTGCCCTGGACACCATATGTGAATTGATTGCCCCCCATCTATCCTCAGAGTTCGTACTGCTTGGTGACCTAAACTGGGATATGCTTAATACACCGGCCATCCTACAATCCAAACTAGATGCCCTCAATCACACACAAATTATCAAGGAACCTACCGGGTACAACCCTAAATCCGTAAACATGGGCACCCTTATAGATATCATCCTGACTAACTTACCCTCTAAATACACCTCCGCTGTCTTCAACCAGGATCTAAGTGATCACTGCCTTATTGCCTGCATCCGTAACAGGTCCGCGGTCAAACGACCACCCCTCATCACTGTCAAACGCTCCCTAAAACACTTTAGCGAGCAGGCCCTCCTAATTGACCTGGCCCAGGTATCCTGGATGGATATCGATCTCATTCCGTCAGTAGAGGATGCCTGGTTGTTCTTTAAAAGTGCTTACCTCTCAATCTTAAATAAGCATGCCCCATTCAAAAAATTCAGAACTAAGAACAGATATAGCCCCTGGTTCTCCTCAGACTTGACTGCCGTTGACCAGCACAAAAACATCCTGTGGCGTACGGCATTTGCATCGAATAGCCCCCGCAATATGCAACTTTTCAGGGAAGTTAGGAACCAATATACATAAGCAGTTAGGAAAGCAAAGGCTAGCTTTTTCAAACAGAAATTTGCATCCTGTAGCACTAACTCCAAAAATGTTGGGCACTTCCTCCCAGCTGCCCACTGCACTGAGGCTAGGAAACACTATCACCACTGATAAATCTACAATAATCAAGAATTTCAACAAGCATTTTGCTACGGCTGGCCATGCTTTCCACCTGGCTACCACTACCCCAGTCACCAGCTCTGCACCCTCCGCTGCAACTTGCCCCCCCCCCCCCACTTCTCCTTCACACAAATTCAGACAGCTGATGTTCTGAAAGAGCTGCAAAATCTGGATCCCTACAAATCATCTGGGCTAGACAATCTGGACCCTTTCTTTCTAAAATTAGCTGCCGAAATTGTCGCAACTCCTATTACTAGCCTGTTCAACCTCTCTTTCGTAACATCTGAGATCCCCAGAGATTGGAAAGCTGCCACGGTCATTTGACACTCTAGATCCAAACTGTTACAGACCTACAGTGGGGAAAAAAAGTATTTAGTCAGCCACCAATGGTGCAAGTTCTCCCACTTAAAAAGATGAGAGAGGCCTGTAATTTTCATCATAGGTACACGTCAACTATGACAGACAAATTGAGGAAAAAAAATCCAGAAAATCACATTGTAGGATTTTTAATGAATTTATTTGCAAATGATGGTGGAAAATAAGTATTTGGTCACCTACAAACAAGCAAGATTTCTGGCTCTCACAGACCTGTAACTTCTTCTTTAAGAGGCTCCTCTGTCCTCCACTCGTTACCTGTATTAATGGCACCTGTTTGAACTTGTTATCAGTATAAAAGACACCTGTCCACAACCTCAAACAGTCACACTCCAAACTCCACTATGGCCAAGACCAAAGAGCTGTCAAAGGACACCAGAAACAAAATTGTAGACCTGCACCAGGCTGGGAAGACTGAATCTGCAATAGGTAAGCAGCTTGGTTTGAAGAAATCAACTGTGGGAGCAATTATTAGGAAATGGAAGACATACAAGACCACTGATAATCTCCCTCGATCTGGGGCTCCACGCAAGATCTCACCCCGTGGGGTCAAAATGATCACAAGAATGGTGAGCAAAAATCCCAGAACCACACGGGGGGACCTAGTGAATGACCTGCAGAGAGCTGGGACCAAAGTAACAAAGCCTACCATCAGTAACACACTACGCCGCCAGGGACTCAAATCCTGCAGTGCCAGACGTGTCCCCCTGCTTAAGCCAGTACATGTCCAGGCCCGTCTGAAGTTTGCTAGAGTGCATTTGGATGATCCAGAAGAGGATTGGGAGAATGTCATATGGTCAGATGAAACCAAAATAGAACTTTTAGGTAAAAACTCAACTCGTCGTGTTTGGAGGACAAAGAATGCTGAGTTGCACCATACCTACTGCGAAGCATGGGGGTGGAAACATCATGCTTTGGGGCTGTTTTTCTGCAAAGGGACCAGGACGACTGATCCGTGTAAAGGAAAGAATGAATGGGGCCATGTATCATGAGATTTTGAGTGAAAACCTCCTTCCATCAGCAAGGGCATTGAAGATGAAACGTGGCTGGGTCTTTCAGCATGACAATGATCCCAAACACACCGCCCGGGCAACGAAGGAGTGGCTTCGTAAGAAGCATTTCAAGGTCCTGGAGTGGCCTAGCCAGTCTCCAGATCTCAACCCCATAGAAAATCTTTGGCGGGAGTTGAAAGTCCGTATTGCCCAGCGACAGCCCCAAAACATCACTGCTCTAGAGGAGATCTGCATGGAGGAATGGGCCAAAATACCAGCAACAGTGTGTGAAAACCTTGTGAAGACTTACAGAAAACGTTTGACCTGTGCCATTGCCAACAAAGGGTATATAAGAAAGTATTAAGAAACTTTTGTTATTGACCAAATACTTATTTTCCACCATAATTTGCAAATAAATTCATTAAAAATCCTACAATGTGATTTTCTGGATTTTTTTTCCTCATTTTCTCTGTCATAGTTGACGTGTACCTATGATGAAAATTACAGGCCTCTCTCATCTTTTTAAGTGGGAGAACTTGCACAATTGGTGGCTGACTAAATACTTTTTTTCCCCACTGTATATCCATCCTGCCCTGCCTTTCGAAAGTTTTTGAAAGCCGAGTTAACAAACAGATCACCGACCATTTCGAATCACAACATACCTTCTCCGCTATGCAATCCGGTTTCCGAGCTGGTCATGGGTGCACCTCAGCCACGCTCAAGGTCCTAAACGATATTATAACCGCGATCGATAATAGACAGTACTGTGCAGCAGTCTTCATCGACCTGGCCAAGGCTTTCGACTCTGTCAACCACCGCATTCTTATTGGCAGACTAAATAGCCTTGGTTTCTCAAATGACTGCCTCGCCTGGTTCACAAACTACTTCTCAGATAGAGTTCAATGTGTCAAATCGGAGGGCCTGTTGTCTGGACCTACGTCAGTCTCTATGGGGGTGCCACAGGGTTCAATTCTTGGGCCGACTATTTTCTCTGTGTATATCAATGATGTCGCTCTTGCTGCTGGTGATTCTCAGATCCACCTCTACGCAGACGACACCATTTTGTATACATCTGGCCCTTCATTGGACACTGTGTTAACAAACCTCCAAACGAGCTTCAATGCCATACAACACTCCTTCCGTAGCCTCCAACTGCTCTTAAACACAAGTAAAACTAAATGCATGCTCTTCAATCGAACGCTGCTGGCACCCGGCCACCCGACTAGAATCACTACTCTCGACGGGTCTGACCTAGAGTATGTGGACAACTACAAATATCTAGGTGTCTGTAAACTCTCCTTCCAGACTCACATTAAGCATCTCCAATCCAAAGTTAAATCTAGAATCGGCTTCCTATTTCGCAACAAAGCCTCCTTCACTCATGCTGCCAAACATGCCCTCGTAAAACTGACTATCCTACCGATCCTTGACTTCGGCGATGTCATTTACAAAATAGCTTCCAACACTCTACGCAGCAAATTGGATGTAGTCTATCACAGTGCCATCCGTTTTGTCACCAAAGCCCCATATACTACCCACCAATGTGACCTATACGCTCTTGTTGGCTGGTCCTCACTACATATTCGTCGCCAAACCCACTGGCTCCAGGCCATCTATAAATCACTACTAGGCAAATCCCCGCCTTATCTTAGCTCATTGGTCACCATAGCAACACCCACCCGTAGTATGCGCTCCAGCAGGTATATCTCACTGGTCATCCCCAAAGCCAACACCTCCTTTGGCTGCCATTCCTTCCAGTTCTCTGCTGCCAATGACTGGAACGAACAGCAAAAATCTCTGAAGCTGGAGACACTGATCTCCCTCACTAACTTTAAGCATCAGTTGTCAGAGCACCTTACCGATCACTGCACCTGTACACAGCCCATCTGAAATTAGCCCACACAACTACCTCATCCCCATATTGTTATTTATTTTGCTCATTTGCACCCCAGTATCTCTATTTGCACATCATCTCTTGCACATCTATCATTCCAGTGTTAATACTAATTGTAATTATTTTGCACTATGGCCTATTTATTGCCTTACCTCCATAACTTGCTACATTTGCACACACTGTATATATATTTTCTGTTGTATTTTTGACTTTATGTTTGTTTTACCCCATATGTAACTCTGTGTTGTTGTTTTTATCGCACTGCTTTGCTTTATCTTGGCCAGGTCGCAGTTGTAAATGAGAACTTGTTCTCAACTGGCTTAACTGGTTAAATAAAGGTAAAAAAAAAAAAAAAGGTTCCTGCCTTTCTAGGGAGTTTTCCTAGCCACCGTGCTTCTACATCTGCATTGCTTGCTGCTTGGGGTTTTAGGCTGGGTTTCTGTATAGCACTTTGTGACATCTGCTGACGTAAAAAGTGCTTTATAAATACATTTGATTGATTTACTTATTCCACATTTTGATGTGTTACAGCCTGAATTCAAAATTGATTAAATATATTTTGTCCTCATCCATCTACACACACACACAATACCCCATAATGACAAAGTAACATAAATAAAATATTTGCTAATTTATAGAAAATTTAATACAGAAATCTTTTTTACATAACTATTCACACCCTGAGTCAATACATGTACATGTTAGAATCACCTGTGGCAGCGATTACAGCAGTGAGTCTTTCTGGGTAAGTCTCTAAGAGCTTTGTTCACCTGGATTGTACAATATTTGCGCATTATTCTTTTAAAATTCTTCAAGATAACTAGGCCACTCAGGAACATTCAATGTCTTCTTGGTAAGCAACCCCAGTTCAGATTTTGGCTTTGTGTTTTAGGTTATTGTCCTGCTGAAAGGGGAATTCATCTCCCAGTGTCTGGTGGAAAGCAGAAAGAACCAGGTTTTCCTCTAGGATTTTGCCTGTGCTTAGCACCATTCCATTTCTTTGTATCCTAAAAAAGTCCCTAGTCCTTGCCGATTACAAGCATGCCCATAACATGATGCAGTGGCACTGTAAGAACTGTAAAGCTGCTGGGTTTTTCACGCCCAACAGTTTCCTGTGTGTATCAAGAATGGTCCACCACCCAAAGGACATCCAGCCAACTAGACACAACTGTGGGAAGCATTGGAGTCAACATGAGCCTGCATCCCTGTGGAACGCTTTCGACCCCTTGTAGAGTCCATGCCCCGACGAATTGATGCTATTCTGAGGGCAAAAGGGGGTGTTGCAACTAATCATGTTAATGTTTTGTACACTCAGTGTATATTTGTAAACAATCTTTGAGAACTAACAACCACCAGAATGAAAACTAGACAGTCAGTGAGAATAAAACATTAAAAAAATGACATTGGGCTCCCATTGATGTTGTTATAATGTTTGAGTCACTCAGATAGCATGAGAACAAAATTTTTTTTTTTGAATTGCAGGAAATTATCTTTAAAACTAACCAAAAAGAATATCTGCGGCCAAGAGGAAGGCCATTGGCCACGCCATCACCCCCCCCCAAACCGACCTTAACTTTGCCACAGCTGCTGAAAATAATCCTAGGAGAAACACTGATATCAAATACTTTTAAACACTTGAGCTGCACTTGATACAGTTAGTCTGGTACAATGGAGCATATTAAATAAATGGAATAATCCCGAAAGTGCAAAGCAAATTTAAAGCACACCTCAGACAATTTCAAGTATTTGACATATTTGACCAGTGTCTGAAAGTAATCATTAGTAATCTACCGCAGGTAGACATAAAGCGCTTTGAGCATCTGGAAAAACGCTATATAACTTCAATCAACACACACACAAACGCACAATTTATTATTAGGAGACCCACCTGAGCAGGCTGTTGATGGAGGAGGTGCCGCGGTCGATGCTACGCAGGACATCCCCGGTGCGCCGGCCCAGGTGCCAGCGCAGCGACAATGAGTGCAGGTGGCCGAACAGACGCACCTGCACCACCCGGTTGGTGTACTGCTGCACGCGGATCCACAGGAAGGAGCGCAGGTTACTGACGAAGCCGGACGCACCTAGAGAGAGAGTGAGGTACAGGAAAGAGAAGAAGAGAGAGAGGGATAATGGGGGAGGGTAAGAGTGGGGTTGGGGAGAGTAGAGAGAGGGGGGAAGGCGAAAGGGGAGCGGAGATATAGAGAGCGAGGGAACAAGAGAGATAATTAAAATAACAGTACTCAAGGAGTCCAAGGAATGGGTGTAGCAGAGAAAGACAATATGGAGGTAAAATTCCCACTCACCCAGGGCTCTAAATTATTTTTATTTTTTTAATTGGTAGCACTGGTGTTCCCAACTTTAAAAAGTTAGGAGCACCACATGAAATTTAGGAGCACCAGAAAATCCGATTTTTAAAAAATTGATTAATATACAGCCTATATTGGGCCTATATGAATTATAGCTACTTTTGAAGCACATGTTGTGCCCTATAAACTAATATGTAACACTGTAAATACATTAGTTTATTATAAAAGCTAAAACGTTGATACAAATACCTGTCATTGAAATTACAAAGTCATCTGTGGAATATTAGGTTTCTACATTGTGTAAAAGCACTATTTTCCTATTGAGAGAGAAGGGTGTAACTGCAGACCGCAATTAGGGGCGTTTTCTGATATAGGCGTTTCTTGATATCACGATGCTCACCATTGGTCCGTGGCCATTTCTTTCGCGTCGGGACAACAGTTGTTGACAACTGTAGCATTGTAGCTAAGCCTAACCCTTTTCCTAACTTTAACCTCATTCTCCTAACCTGCCACGCTAATTCACCTAACACGTTAATAATCCTAACCTGCCACGTTACTGATCCTAACCTGCCACGTCAAATGATCCTAACCTGCCAAGTTAATGATCCTAACCTGCCACGTTAATGATCCTAACCTGCTATGTAAACAAATCATATTTGTTGAGAAACCATCCGTCTCGTAACACCAGAATTGACCAATGGCAGGCACCAATGGATGTTTCCTGATATCATGGAATGACCACATCAGGAAACGCCCCAAATTGCGGTCTGCAATTACACCATATTGTTTGAGATGCATTAGATAAAACATTTTACACTGTCTCTTTAAACGGTCAGGTTTGTGATGATGAAATGCAAGATATCTGTCATTCATTCATTGCTATGTTCATTGATCTCCTGAAGAAGCTATCCCTTTTCCTTTCTTTCTGTGCCCCCAAATGTTTGGATATACTGGTCAAGTTACCAGGTTGTTAGCTAGCTAGCCAATGCAGTAACATGACTGAACAAAGTGTCAACAAATGGTTAACGCGCGAGTAGTTTTAGAACAACCCACAACATGGTTTATGAATGTAAAATGTCGTCCCAGCTTTTCACTATAGGAAGATACAAATGTTGCGCCAGTAATATGGGTCAGATCTTTTGACCTGGTTGGGCTGGAAGCAAGCAGCTTTCGCTGTAGAAATGGTGCAACAATGACGCTAACGAATCTCCACTCGCTTGTTTCACTAGGGCACTCGGAAACAACGGTACGGCGAAGCCTTATCATTACAACCAAAATAAAACTCCTAGTCGCACAGCAAAATATTATTGACAAAATTGGTCGCACTTTAGAACCCTGCACTCACCTGCCCCTCCACCTTGCAGGAACTTGAGCAAGACGTAGACACACACAGTGGTGGCCAAGGTCGTCCAGCTGCTTCCATCAGTCAGCTCATTCACTGTGAGTGTGTGAGAGAGAGAGAGAGGTTTTGAAAAGGGTTGACAGTCCCAGGTCATCTTTTCTACAGTTTTGCTGGGCAGATTATCAGATGTCAGCCACAATGATATCCTAAAAAACTTCTGAGAATGTGCAGCGCAGCACCAATAAAGACAACCTGCAACGCAACCAATAAGGCTATGACAGCAACAAGTAGGAATTTAAAAAGGCATCCAGATAAAAGCTGGATCTAGGGGAGATGTTGTGAAACAAGGGATGCTCTCTCACCGATGTTCTTGTAGTAGATGGGCACAAAGACATTGATGACCCTCTCCAGACCCAGCAGGCACAGGCAGAGGACCACCAGGCCCTGTAACAGCATGCTGCCTTTGGGCCACATGTAGGGCACCAGCAGACGCACCTTCTGCCCAAAGTCCTGCCAGGTAGACAGGGATTCCTCTGCCCCATCCAACAGAGGCTGGGGTACAGATAAGAGATATTAGGGGTTATTATGGGCATACATATGCAGACCTACTGTAGAGGCATGTCGTGAACTTAATAAATATAGACAGACAGTATAGACTCATTACAAACTACTGTACGTTACACACCCAATCACACTGAAAAGATATATATTGGATATTGTACACACATAAACAACAACAAAAAAGGTTGTGGCCGGGGACTTTAATGCAGGCAAACTTAAATTGGTTTTAGCTCATTTCTACCAGCATGTCACATGTGCAACCAGAGGGGAAAAAACTCTAGACCACCTTTATTTCACACACAGAGATGCGTACAAAGCTCTCCCTCAATTTGGCAAATCTGACCATAATTCTATCCTCCTGATTCCTGCTTACAAGCAAAAACTAAAGCAGGTAGTACCAGTGACTTGCTCAATACGGAAGTGGTCAGATGACGTGGATGCTAAGCTACAGGACTGTTTTGCTAGCACAGACTGGAATATGTTCCGGGATTCATCCAATGGCATTGAGGAGTATATCACCTCCGTCACTGGCTTCATCAACAAGTGCATCGATGATGTCGTCCCCACAGTGACCGTACGTACATATCCCAACCAGAAGCCATGGAGTTGCCGCTTTCAAGGAGCGGGACACTAATCCGGACGTTTATAAGAAATCCTGCAATGACCTCAGACAAACCATCAAACAGGCAAAGCGTCAATACAGGACTAAGATTGAATCCTACCTTACCAGCTCTGATGCTCGTCGGATGTGGCAGGGCTTGCAAACTATTACAGACTACAAAGGGAAACCCAGCCGCGAGCTGCCCAGTGACGCGAGCCTAACAGACAGGCGAAATGCCTTTTATGCTCGCTTCGAGGCAAGCAACACTGAAGCAGGCATGAGAGCACCAGCTGTTCCGGATGACTGTGAGATCACTCTCTCCGTAGCCGATGTGAGCAAGACCTTTAAACAGGTCAACATTCACAAGGCCGTGGGGCCAGACAGATTACCAGGATGTGTACTCAGAGCATGCGCGGACCAACTGGCAAGTGTCTTCACAGACATTTTCAACCTCTCCCTGACCGAGTCTGTAATACCTACATGTTTCAAGCGGACCACCATAGTCCCTGTGCCCAAGAACTTCAAGGTAACCTGCCTAAATGACTACCGCCCAGTAGCACTCACGTCGGTAGCCATGAAGTGCTTTGAAAGGCTGGTCATGGCTCACATCAACACCATCATCCCAGAAACCCTAGACCCACTCCAATTCGCATACCGCCCCAACAGATCCACAGATGATGCAATCTCAATTGCACTCCACACTTTCCCACCTGGACAAAAGGAACACCTATGTGAGAATGCTGTTCATTGACTACAGCTCAGCGTTCAACACCACAGTGCCCACAAAGCTCATCACTAAGCTAAGGACCCTGGGACAAAACACCTCCCTCTGCAACTGGATCCTGGACTTCCTGATGGGCTGCCCCCAGGTGGTAAGGGTAGGCAACAACACATCTGCCACGCTGATCCTCAACACGGGGGCCCCTCAGGGGTGCGTGCTTAGTCCCCTCCTGTACTCCCTGTTCACCCACGACTATGTGGCCAAGCACGACTCCATCATTACGTTTTCTGACGACACAACGGTGGTAGGCCTGATCACCGACAACGATGAGACAGCCTATAGGGAGGAGGTCAGAGACCTGGCAGTGTGGTGCCAGGACAACAACCTCTCCCTCAACGTGAGCAAGACAAAGGAGCTGATCGTGGACTACAGGAAAAGGAGGGCCGAACACGCCCTCATTCACATCGACAGGGCTGTGGTGGAGCGGGTCGAGAGCTTCAAGTTCCTTGGTGTCCACATCACCAACAAACTAACATGGTCCAAACACACCAAGACAGTCGTGAAGAGTGCATGACAATGCCTATTCCCCCTCAGGAGACTGAAAAGATTTGGCAGTGGTCCCCAGAATCTTAAACATTTCTACAGCTGCACCATTGAGAGCATCCTGACCGGTTGCATCGCCGCCTGGTATGACAACTGCTCGGCATCCGACCGTAAAGTGCTACAGAGGGTAGTGCATACGGCCCAGTTCATCACTGGGGCCAAGCTTCCTGCCATCCAGGACTTCTATACTATGCAAGTGTCAGAAGGCCCAAAAAAAACTCCAGTCACCCAAGTCATAGACTGTTCTCTCTGCTACCGCACGGCAAGCGGTACCGGAGAGCCAAGTCTAGGTCCAAAAGGCTCCTTAACAGCTTCTACCCCACAGTCATAAGACTTCTGAACAATTAATCAAATGGCTACCCGGACTATTTGCATTTTATTTTTTTTACACTGAGGCTACTCGCTGTTTATTATTTATGAATAGTCACTTTACCCATACCTACATGTACATATTACCTCAATTACATTTACATTTTAGTCATTTAGCAGACGCTCTTATCCAGAGCGACTTACAGTTAGTGAGTGCATACATATTTTCATACTGGCCCCCCGTGGGAAACGAACCCACAACCCTGGCGTTACAAGCGCCATGCTCTACCAACTGAGCTACACGAGCTACTCGACTAACCTGTACCCACACACATTGACTCGGTACTGGTACCCCCTGTATTTAGCCTCGTTATTGTTATGTTATTATGTTACTTTTTAAAACATTAGTCTATTTAGTAAATATTTCTATATAACAATTTTTTCTTAAAACGGCATTGTTGGTTAAGGGCTTGTAAGTAAGCATTTCACGGTAAGGTCTACACCTGTTGTATGTGACAAATTACATATTATTTGATTTGATTACTAGGTTACCTGGCCAGTGCTGCCCTCCACGTCACGTTCGTCCTCGTTGATCAGGAGCATGTACGGTCTCCGTGGTAATCCCGGAGCCTTCAGGCCCAGGAAGAAGAGTGTTCCCGTGCCGACGTAGCGCATCAACCAAAGAGAAAATTCCACCTGAGGTAATGAATGAAAAATGCTAAGTCATGGGACACTAAAGTCAAATCTGCAGTTTTGGTAAAAAGCTGAGGGAATGGCCTGGTGAAATGGAACCACTCTCAAATACATAGACAGAGCAATGGATTCAAGGACTGACCATCCATCATATCAAAATTATAGCTTTAACCATGTTTTGAGGCTATACACTGTTTGTTTACATTTACAATGTTTATATTAAAGTAAAACAAGCTTATATTTTGGGTTGTGATGGGGTGTGACAGTTGAACTAAGCTCTTGAGGTATTTATAAGTTATAATCTTCAATAATCAATGGGTATATATCATTAGTCCAAAAATTGATGTAGCAATTGCAGATTGACTCTTTAAAGGAATACTACACTCATAAACTATATTTTAGTATGTTGTCCACTGTTAATTCAATTCCAATGGGACTCTTAATACAAGCCCATCACAATCCCAAATGGTGCATGTCAGCAGTCAAAATGTTTGTTTTTTTTTGAGTGTAGTATCCCTGCTGACTGACAAGCATAACTGCATAAAACACAGAAAAACCATATTTCAATACTTCATTCAACACATAACATTTGTCTTACATTTTCATTTGAGTAATTTAGCAGACTCTCTTATCCAGAGTGATTTACATGGTTAAGTGCCTTGCTCAAGGGCACATTGACAGATTTTTCACCTAGTCTGCTCTGGGATTCAAACTAGCGACCTTTCGGTTACTGGTCCAACGCTCTTAAACGGTGGTCTACCTGCTGCCCCAACTTCAATGTGAGGCCGAGGCTATCATTCAAAAAGTCATTTACTCAGGAGTTGTTGGATCATTCAGGATTGGAGGAGAGGTGAGTCAGTGGTTACAGTCAGACTAACTGTACAAAGTAAACTACTGTACACATTATGACACAAAGTAACCAGTGGACTGTGTCATATACTTTGTGGTATAACAACCCATTGGAAGAGCTAAGATGGTGAAAGCTTGGTAAAAAGCTAATGAAGATGCATTCAGAACGCATTAGTTGAATACAACTGGGAGACATACTAAACAGCCATACCTCAAGACTTGTACAACCTAAAGTCATGCTGAGTGGGACGACCAATGACAGCCACTGGGAGGGGCTAAGAAAAGGCGTGATCTGATTGGTTACAAAATGTATATTTGGGGGGCGTGGCCAGAGGGATGTAGACGGCAAGATGGGGCAATGACTCAGCACTTCTAGAGTTACTCAAAGCTGACTAATGATCATGGCTCCTCCCCCTTCCACTGCTGTGTCATGGTTGGAATGCCAGTTTCTATTTTAGCAGTCTTCTTGTGAGAAACTGCTTTGTAATATATTTTTTTTTTTTTACAATCACAACAGTCATGACGAAATGGGATTTAGAGGTTATTAAGTAGGTACTTAGGGTTGATAAGAAACATTAAACCTAGCCTATGTGTCCAATTTACACAGATACAGTATCACACCCTATGAGTAGACTGAGGTTGTTAAAACATTGACATATAATGTTACTGGCTTTTAGCATTAAACGTAACATTGCGTTTCAACGCTCCATTACACAAGTGTAGTAGTGGGCTTTCTTAAAAGTAAGTCAATCTACTCATAGTGTGTGATACTGTATCTGTGTAAATGGGACAAATAGGCTTGGTGAAACAACCGCGATGAAACTAGGGAGTGGGATGGCACTTCTTCCTCACTTAAGTTTGAGCTGTGGGGGTTCATTCAAAGAGGTGAAACGTTTGAAGTGATGCAGATAGAAACGCAAGGAACAGATCTAGCACCATTTCCAACTTAACCTGACAAACATGTTTATTCTACACCAATACATTTTTATCTGACGGTCCTCTAACGCTATACCCTCCTGAACAGACCCCAGTGCCACGTTCAATAGGTTGTGGAACATTCAGATATAAATACATTATGTAGAACAGACGTGTCTATTTGAGTGATATGTAGAGTGAGGAATCACGTCAGCTCTATTGGGGACATTCTACAATGTTACACCCTCCTCAACAATACCCCTGGTCCTATCTCACTTGCTGCTGTGTGTTCTCCAGGCCCCACCACCAGTAAGGGCTTGCCCAGGAGACGAAGGCCAGGTTCTCCGCCGAAAATGCCACAGCCCAGAAGAGCAGCAGCACCGTGCTGTGGCCCCGCGTCCGGTCCCTCACCAGAACCCTCCTCCTCTCCAGCCTTAGCAGGGCCACGGCCCAGACCCAGCCCAGCATGGACAGGCAGCCGTACAGCACCACGTAGCCAGGGAGTTCCCCTACCCCGCCTCCACCAGTCGCCCTCCACACCAGCCCCCCCAGGAACTGCAGCAGGAGGAGCAGGGAGACTGCCAGTTGGAGGCCATAGAGGCGCGAGCGCGGTATGAACTTGGGCTCCATCTCGGTGCCGTAGCGGCGGTAGCAGACGCAGTGGAAGGTGCCGAAGAAGAAGGAGAGGGTAAGCAGGACGGTGGGCACCAGGGTGAAGTAGAAGCAGGGTGAGATGCCGCCCTCCAGCCAGGCTTCGGAGATGGAAGCGCTGGCCTCACAGTAGCTTTGCACTGCCACCATGGTGGCTGGGAGCTGGGGAGACAGGGAGGGGGAAAGAGAGTACTCACTATTACAGACATATTCCTACCACATTAGGCCTACACATAGGGCTCAAGATCATCAGCCTGGTCCACATGGATGTTAAGAGATTTTAAAACGGCAGGACAGGCAAAGGAAATCATACAGTAGACTGCATGAAATTAGTTTTCAAAAATACATTCTGCACAGTATTTTCAGATTTGCACCGGACCTTATTTGTGTCCTATTATAAACTGCTATTCATGATGACATTCAACTAGTCTAACTTCTTCCATTGATAACTACACCAGCAGCGATCAAAAGTGAAGTTAGTCAACACAATGAACACGTGTTCATTATTTTGCAGGACAAACATGCTACCCTACGTATCAGGCTCAAGAGTTTATTGAATCTCCTTGAGGTGTATGTGTTGTACTATGAAGCAAAACACAACAAGCATCTCTTCCTAGTCTATAATCATTCAACAGACTTGAATAGGCCTAAGAGATCCAGGCCAGCCCTGCTATATCGGGCTGTGAACTTTAGGATATGGTTAGTGCTTCAGTCATGGCTCCTAACAGCACCCCAGCCAGTCAGGCGAATCCATAACCCATAGTGTCATCTGGGGTGGGCAGTGGACCACTTATAATTCAGTCAAGGCACTTAAGACACTAAAGACAACCAAAACACATCACATTTCATCAACTGATATTCATTAAAAATATCACACCAGCATTAGGTTACAGTGAAATGCCGACACATGTCTAATGTACCATGGAGTAGCTTGGCATGTTGGAACGAAGCCCTCACAAGCTCACAAGTTCAGAGAGAGGTCAGACTGCACGTTGTAATTTCAACCAATAAAATGATTCATTTGGATGTATATGATCTTAATTAAAGAACAACTGTACCTTATTATCATAACTCCCCAAAAACTATTAACCGCTAACGTTATTACTCCATTGTTTATGTTTTCGTTGTCATATGATATAGAACTTTGTAAACAAATGATTCAGATGATGTTTTACAAAAAAGTTGTTGCTCTCATGGAATTTCATGAGCACTACAAATATTATCATAGGAATCAAGACGCATTTGCCCCAGTGGAATTGTTTAGACTATGTGTTTATTGGTGGCCCACTCTTTGACAGACAGAGCCTATTTAAACAACGTGGCAACGACGACGACAGAGCGTCAGGCTAACCTTAGCAGTAAAGTTTTTCTCTAGCTACCATTTGTGGAGTAATCTATCTGACCTATCAAGATAGCTAGCTAAGATCTGTTGCTGTCATTACAACACTCACCTTCTCAGGACAAACTGGTGCTGGAAAGCGATTTAGTGAATTGAAGCACCCAACAAATAAACCGTTTTACGCGAAGAGATATTAGAAGTCGATGCCTCCAAAAATAACAATAATGCTCATCTTGTTGTATCAACTTGTAAATTGTCCTTATTCTTCTTGCGGCATGCATGTAGCGAAGTAATCCATGACTCGGCAATCGACACTTTCTTACAAAAGACTACTGCCTGAACCGGGTCCTAGCGCACCCATGTCTCACACGCATGTTCAAACTAATGTTATGCAATCTCATATATGGCCAGTAGATGACAGTATATACAAAGACATCATACCTCACACCAAAATGCCATCTGAACGCTGGGTCTCATCATACAGTCAGTCAGTATACCAACATCTTAGCTACAGAAGATTACAATGGATGAGAAAATACATGTGGCCTCCCGAGTGGCGCAGCGTTCTAAGGCACTGCATCACAGTGCTTGTAATGCATTGAAATTGCTACTCCTCAGACTGTGTTATAACCAGCAGTGACAGGGAGTCCCATAGGGCGGAGCACAATTGGCCCAGAGTCGTCCCGGTTTGGCAGGTGGGGCTTTTCTTGGCTCATCGCACTCTAGCGTCTCCTTGTGGTAGGCCGAGCACCTGCTGACTTCGGTCGTAAGTTGAACAGTGTCTCCTCCGACACGTTGGTGCAGCTGGCTTCCGGGTTAAGCTTGCGGGTGTTAAGAAGTGCGGTTAGGCAGGTCATGTTTCGGAGGACTCATGACTCGACCTTCGTCTCTCCCGAGCCCATTTGGGAGTTGCAACGATGAGACAAGATCGCAATTGGATATCACTAAATTGGGGGGGGAAAAAGGGGGTAAAATACACAAAATAACAAACTAAAAAAATACATTTGATCATTCCTACAAGTCCTATCAAAATGAGGAGTAGCAATTTCAATGCATTACAAATCAAATTGTATTTGTCATATGCTTTGTAAACAACATGTGCAGACAAACAGCGAAATGTTTACTTACGGCCCCTCCCAACAATGCAGAGAGAAGGAAAATAGAGAAATAATATAAAAGTAATAATAAATAGACAATGAGTAGCGATAACTTGGCTATATACTGTACACAGGGTACCAGTACTGAATTGATGTGCAGGGGCACGAGGTAATTGAGATATATATGTACATATAACTAGGAATAAAGTGACTAGTCAACAGGACAGATAATAAACAGTAGAAGCAGCGTATGTGATGAGTCAAAAAAGTGAGTTAAAAAGGGTCAATGCAGATAGTCCGGGTAGCTATTTTAAAAACTATTTAACTAACTATGTAGCATCCTTATGGCTTGGGGTAGAAGCTGTTCAGGGTCTTGTTGGTTCTAGACTTAGTGCATCGGTACTGCTTACCATGCGGTAGCAGAGAGAACAGTCTATGACTTGGGTGTCTGGAGTCTTTGCAAATTTTTAGGGCCTTCCTCTGACTCCGCCTGGTATAGAGGAACTGGATGGCAGGGAGCTCGGCCTACCCTCTGTAGCGCCTTGCGGTCGGATGCCAAGCAGTTGTCATACCAAGCAATGATGTAGCCATTCAAGATGCTCTCAATTGAGGATCTGAGGGCCCATGACAAATCTTTTCAGCCTCCTGAGGGCGAAGAGGTGTTGTCGTGCCCTCTTCACGACTGTGTTGGTGTGTATGGACCATGATAGATCCTTAGTGATGTGGACATCGAGGAACTTGAAGCTCTCGACCCGCTCCACTACAGTCCCTTCGATGTGAATGGGGGCGTGTTCGGCCCTCCTTTTCCTGTAGTCCACAATCAGCTCCTTTGTCTTGCTCACGTTGAGGGAGAGGTTGTTGTCCTGGCACCACACTGCCAGGGCTCTGACCTCCTCCCTATAAGCGGTCTCATCGTCATCGGTGATCAGCTCTCTTAATGATGGTGTTTGAGTTGTGCACGGCCACGCAGTCGTGGGTGAACAGGGAGTGCAGGAAAGGACTAAGCCACACCCCTGAGTGGCCCCAGTGTTGAGGATCAGCGTGGCAGATGTGTTGTTGCCTACCCTCACCACCTGGGGGCGGCCCGTCAGGAAGTCTAGGATCTAGATGCAGAGGGAGGTGTTCAGTCCCAGGGTCCTTACCTTAGTGATGAACTTGTAGGGCATTGTGGTATTGAACGCTGAGCTGTAGTCAATGATAAGCATTCTCACATAGGTGTTCCTCTTGTCCAGGTGGGAGAGGGTAGTGTGGATCTGTTCGGGCGGTATGCGAACTGGAGTGGGTCCAGGGTGTCTAGCATGGTGGTGTTGATGTGTGCCATGACCAGCCTTTCAAAGCCTTTTTATGAATACAGATGTGAGTACTAGTTACAGCGCTGTGAAAAAGTATTTGCCCACTTTCTAATTTTCCTTACTTTTGCATATTTTTTATACTGAATATTATCAGATCTTCAACCAAAACCTAGTATTAGATAAAGGAGAGCTGAGTTAACAAAGAACAACAATTACATACATATTTCATTTATTTCATGAACAAAGTCATGCAACACCCAATGCCCCTGTGTGAAAAAGTAATTGCCCCCTTACACTCAGTAACTGGTTGTGCCACCTTTAGCTGCAATGACTCCAACCAAACGCTTCCTGTAGTTGTTGATCAGTCTCTCACGTCGCTGTGGAGGAATTTTGACCCACTCTTCCATGCAGAAATGCTTTAACACAGTAACATTTGTGGGTTTGGTTTTTCACCAGGCATAATGGGACCCATGTCGTCCAGAAAGTTATACGTTTGACTCATCTGTCCATAGAACATTCTTCCAAGACTCTTGATGATCATCCAGGTGCTTCCAGGTACTTTTTGGCAAACTTGAGTCAACTTTTTGGACGAGATGGGTCCCACTATGTCTTGCGAAAACCAAACACTGAATTCCACGGAAGAACCTCATACCAACGGCAAGCATGGTGGTGATAATGTGATGGTTTGGGGATGCTTTGCTGCCTAAGGACCTGGACGACTTGCCTGAATTCTGTTCTGTATCAGAGAATTATACCGGAGAATGTCAGCCATCCGTCTGTGAGCTGAAGCTGAAGCGCAGCTAGGTCATGCAGCAAGACAATGATCCAAAACACACAATCAAGTCTATATAGGCCTCTTGTAGCTCAGTTGGTAGAGCATGGCGCTTGCAACGCCAGGGTTGTGGGTTCGATTCCCACGGGGGTCCAGTATGAAAAATGTATGCACTCATTAACTGTAAGTCGCTCTGGATAAGAGCGTCTGCTAAATGACGTAAATATATGAAAATAGTTAAAAAGCAACAAATTTGAAGTTTTGGAACGACCTAGTCAAAGTTAAAATGAGTAGTTCATGCTTGACAACCCACAAATGTCACTGAGTTAAAGCAGTTCTGCATGCAAGAGTGGGCCAAAATTCCTCCACAGCGATGTGAGAGACTGATCAACAACTACAGGAAGCATTTGGTTGCAGTCATTGCAGCTAATGGTGGCACAACCAGTTATTGAGTGTAAGGGCAATTACTTTTTCACACAGGGGAATTGGGTGTTGCATAACTTTGTTAATTAAATAAATAAATAAAGTATACTTTTTGTGGGTTATTTGTAAACTCAGGTTCCCTGTATCTAATATTTGGTTTTGTTTGAAGATCTGATAACATTCAGTATGAAAAATATGCAAAAATAAAGAAAATCAGAAAAGGGGCAAATACTTTTCACGACACTGTATTTAGACAGGTTACCTTGGCATTCTTGGGCACAGGGACTATGGTGGTTTGCTTGAAACATGTAGGTATTACAGGGTCAGGGAGAGGTTGAAAATGTCAGTGAAGACACTTGCCAGCTGGTCAGCGCATGCTCTGAGTACGTGTCCTGGTAATCGTTCTAAATGTTAACCTGTTGAAAGGTCTTACTCACATCGGCTACAGAGAGCACGATCACGCAGTCATCTGGAACAGCTGGTGCTCTTATGCATGGTTCAGTGTTGCTTGCCTCGAAGCGAGCATAGAAGGCATTTAGCTCGTCTGGTAGGCTTGCGTCAATGGGCAGCTGGTGGCTTGTTTTACCTTTGTAATCTGTGATAGTTTGCATGCACTGCCAAATCCGACGAGCGTCAGAGCCAGCGTAATAGGATTCGATCTTAGTCCTGTATTGACGCTTTGCCTGTTTGATGGGATTTCTTATAAGCATCCAGGTGAGTGTCCTGCTCCTTGAAAGCAGCAGCTCTAGCCTTTAGCTCAGTGCGGATGTTGCCTGTAATCCATGGCTTCTGGTTGGGATAAGTACGTACGGTCAGTGTGGGGATGACGTCGTTGATGCACTTATTAATGAAGCCAGTGACTGATGTGGTAAACTCCTCAATGCCATCGGATAAATCCCGGAACATATTCCAGTCTGTGCTAGCGAAACAGTCATGTAGCTTAGCATCTTCATCAGACCACTTCCGTATTGAGCTGGTACTTCCTATTCAGATTTGCAAAATGGAGGGCGAGGGAGAGCTTTGTATGCGTTTTTGTGTGTGGAGTAAAGGTGATGTAGAGTTTTTTCACCTCTAGTTGCACAGGTGACATGCTGGTGTAAATAAGATAAGACAGATTTCAGTATTCCTGCATTACAATCACCGGCACTAGGAGCGTCGCCTCTGGATGAGCATTTTCTTGTTTGCTTATGGCCCTTTACAGCTAGTTGAGTGCGGTCTTAGTGCCAGCATCGGTTTGTGGTGGTAAATAGACAGCTACGAAAATAGTATGGTCTACACGGGCCCGTGTAGCTCAGTTGGTAGAGCATGGCGCTTGCAACACCAGGGTTGTGGGTTCGTTTCCCACCGGGGGCCAGTATGAAAATGTATGCACTCACTGACTGTAAGTCGCTCTGGACAAGAGCATCTGCTAAATGACTAAAATGTAAAAAATGTACAGGTTAGCATGAGGTATTCTAACTCAGGTGAGCAGAACCTCGAGAGATCGCACACCAGCTGTTGTTAACATAGACACACACCTCCCCCTTGAGCTTACCCAACACTGCTGTTCTGTCCTGCCGATGCATAGAAAAACCAGCCAGATATTATCCATGTCCTTGTTCAGCCACGAGTCCGAGAAACATAGGACAATATAGTTCTTCAGGTCCCGTTGATAGGATAGTCTTGAACGGAGTTTGTTCTCCAGAGATTATACCTTTGCCAATAGAATGTAGAGGCGGTTTATGTACTCGCCGACGTCGTTTCGTCAGGATGCCTGCATGTCGGCCTCTCATGCACCTGAAAAAGAAAAGGAAAGCCGCACACTCTAGGAGCTCAGATGCAATAATTGAATATCCTAATAACCAACGTCTTCATCAGAGTATAATCATTTATTTCGCCTTTATATGGCCTCTCTTGCACCGTCTTTATATTTTGCTAGTCTTGGGAATTGGGGCCTGGTCAGGGGTGAGCAGTATGTCCTGCCCCTCCGACTCATTTAAGTAGAAATCTTCATCCAAATCGAGGTTAGTGATCGCTGTTCTGGTGTCCAGAAGCTATTTTCGGTCATAGGAAACGATGTCGGAAACATTATGTACCAAAAAAGTTACAATCAGCACAAACCCCCCCACAAAATAGCAGAATTGGTCAGGAGCCCGTAAAACGGCAGCTATCCATTGCAGTGCCATTCTTTCAATCACATGTTCATAATATAGCTGTGGTCTACATGTAAAAATAAATCTACATCTATATCAGGGGTTTCAATTCAATACATAGGCTAATGTGTCGGAGAGATCGGAAAATCTTTCAAACCAATTCAACTAGCATCCACATGACACATGAAGCATGCAACCTTGCAAACATTACAATCTTATCAGATTTAGCTAATCATCTGAATGAAACTCTTTGATTGGGAAACATAGGCCAACATTTCACATCTTTCATGTCTCTGCTCTGCAAAAATTAACGTTGTTGTGATTCAGAGACACCTCACCCAAAACATTAAAAATGAACTATTTACATACATTATTGACTGTCACATAAGGTGGCTCGGAGGGCAAGGCATGAAATGACACAAACTGCTCGGTGTTCTGCGCCAGCAGAGGACCTGTGCTACTTATCCCCCTGACATCCTAGTCATCCACCTCAGTGGAAACGACTTGGGATACACACCAAGGATACAGCCGGGATATACCAAGGGGACGACACTGGTGCGGCAGATGCATGCAGCTTTAGAGATGGTTATTCAAATGTTCCCCAGGACAACGTTATTGCGCAGTGGAGGAGCTGGATGTCCCAGTGGGACCAGAATATATGCAAAGAGAGAGCCCCGAGCTCCATCAATCAGCTGGTGTACGCATTTCTCGGTGACAGGGAACACAATCCGCCACCCTGCCATTAAGCAGTGTGTCCCTGGGGTGTAACGTAGGGAAGGAGTGCATCTGTCAGATGAGGGCAACTACATATTCCTTGAGAGTTGGTCTCTCAACCGTTCTCTACTCTGTAGTAGCAAGACGCGCGCAGTAGTACACAAATCACACTGCCTGTCCATTGCCACTCAACGATGCTCAAAGAACCCAAGGGCTATTTTAAGAGCCACCTACTAATTTAAAAGTCAGGACTGGAGAAGGGGGTGTCAACGCTATACACAAAAAGAACGGTCAAAATGTCCCATCTGGACAGTCTGGTAATGCCAGAAAGCTTTCGTTGCATAATGTTTTTGTTTATTTATCTTGCTTGTTTAAAACAAAATGTTGATGTGTTAAAAACTGTCTCATTTAATCACATAGCTAACCAAGTTAGCAAGCATGGCGTTTTCTTTTGACTGTGCAAATGTTGTGCGAGCAAGCAATGATGTTGGTGTTGTTTAACCTGGGTGCACCTGCACCCCCTGGCTACTTTTTACTTGGATGCCGACTTCAGGTATATGGGAACACGTTGAAAAGTAACTTGTTTTTCTGTCCTCAAAGGCTATTTTAACCTTAGGGGTTAGGGTTATAATTATGGTTAGGTGGTAGGGGGTAGGTTCATGGTTAGGCGTTAGGTTTAGAGGTAGAGGTAAGGGTTAGGGATAGGGGTTAGGGAAAATAAGATTTTTTAAGGAAATCAATTGTAAGTCCCCACAAGGATAGAAAAACAAGTGTGTGTGTGTGTGTGTGCGTGTGCCTATGTGTGGGTGTATGTGTATGGATGCGTGCGTGCGTGCGTGCGCATATATGTACAGTATGTGTTTGTGTGTGTGTGTTTACCTACAGTACCAGTCAAAAGTTTGGACACACCTACTCATTCCAGGGTTTTTCTTAATTTTTTTATATTTTCTACATTGTAGAATAATAGTGAAGACATCAAAACTATGAAATAACACATATGGAATCATGTAGTAACCAAAAAAGTGTTACATCAAAATATATTTTTTCTCTCAACCAGCTTCATGAGGTAGTCACCTGGAATGCATTTCAATTAACAGGTGTGCCTTGTTAAAATTTAATTTGTGGAATTTCTTTCCTTCTTAATGCGTTTGAGCCAAACACTCTATCCTCCTGATTCCTGGTTATAAGCAACCACTAAAGCAGGAAGCACAAGTGACTTGGATAATAAAAAAGTGGTCAGATGACGCAGATGCTAAGCTACAGGACTGTTTTCCTAGCACAGACTGGAATATGTTCCGGGATTCTTCCTATAGCATTGAGGAGTACACCACATCAGTCACTGGCTTCATCAATAAGTGCATCGATGACGTCGTCCCCACAGTGACCATACGTACATACCCCAACCAGAAGCCATGGATTATAGGCAACATCCGCACTGAGCTAAAGGGCAGAGCTGCCGCGTTCAAGGAACGGAACTCTAGCCCGGACACTTATAAGAAATCCTGCAATGCCCTCCAACAAACCATCAAACAGGCAAAGAGTCAATACAGGACTAAGATTGAATCGTACTACACCGGCTCTGACGCTCGTCGGATGTGGCAGGGCTTGAAAACTATTACAGACTACAAAGGGAAGCACAGCCGCGAGCTGCCCAGTGACACAAGCCTACCAGACGAGCTAAATCACTTCTATGCTTGCTTCGAGGCAGGCAACACTGAAGCATGCATGAGAGCATCAGCTGTTCCGGATGACTATGTGATCACGCTCCCCCGAGCATGCGCTGACCAACTGGCAAGTGTCTTCACTGACATTTTCAACATGTCCCTGACTGAGTCTGTAATACCAACATGTTTCAAGCAGACCACCATAGTCCCTGTGCCCAAGAACACTAAGATAACCTGCCTAAATGACTACTGACCCGTAGCACTCACGTCGGTAGCCATGAAGTGCTTTGAAAGGCTGGTCATGGCTCACATCAACACCATTATCCCAGAAACCCTAGACCCACTCCAATTTGCATATCACCCCAACAGATCCACAGATGATGCAATCTCTTTTGCACTCCACACTGCCCTTTCCCACCTGGACAAGAGGAACACCTACGTGAGAATGCTATTCATTGACTACTGCTCAGCGTTCAACACCATAATGCCCTCAAAGCTCATCACTAAGCTAAGGTCCCTGGGACTAAACACCTCCCTCTGCAACTGGATCCTGGACTTCCTGACGGGCCACCCCCAGGTGGTAAGGGTAGGTAACAACACATCTGCCACGCTGATCCTCAACACGGGGGCCCCTCAGGGGTGCGTGCTCAGTCCCCTCCTGTACTCCCTGTTCACCCATGACTGCATGGCCAAGCACGACTCCAACACCATCATTATGTTTTCCGACGACACAACAGTGATAGGCCTGATCACCGACAACGATGAGACAGCCTATAGGGAGGAGGTCAGAGACCTGGCCGTGTGGTGCCAGGATAACAACCTCTCCCTCAATGTGATCAAGACTACAGGAAAAAACGGGGCTGTAGTGGAACAGGTTGAGAGTTTCAAGTTCCTTGCTGTCCACATCACCAACAAATGATCATGGTCCAAACACACCAAGACAGTAGTGAAGAGGACACGACAAAGCTTATTCCCCCTCAGGAGACTGAAAAGATTTGTCATGGGTCCTCAGATCCTCCAAATGTTCTACAGCTGCACCATCGAGAGTATCCTTACTGGTTGCATCACCGCCTGGTATGGCAACTGCTCGGCCTCCGACCGCAAGGCACTACAAAGGGTAGTGTGTACGGCCCAGTACATCACTGGGGCCAAGCTTCTTGCCATCCAGGACCTCTATACCAGGCGGTGTCAGAGGAAGGCCCTAAAAATTGTCAAAGTCTCCAGCCACCCTAGTCATAGACTGTTCTCTCTCTGCTACTGCACGGCAAGCGGTACCGGAGCGCCAAGTCTAGGTCCAAAAGTGTTCTTAACAGCTTCTACTCCCAAGATATAAGACTCCTGAACTGCTAATCATTTGATTTGATCAGTTGTATTGTGACAATGTAGGGTTGGTATACAGAAGATAGCCATGTTTGGTAAATGTCCATATTATGGCAAGAACAGCTCAAATAAGCAAAGAGAAACGACAGGCCATCATTACTTTAAGACATGAAGGTCAGTCAATACGTAAAATGTCAAGAACTTTGAACGTTTCTTCAAGTGCAGTCGCAAAAACCATCAAGCGCTATGATGAAACTGGCTCTCATGAGGACCGCCACAGGAAAGGAAGACGCAGAGTTACCTCTGCTGCAGAGGATATGTTCATTAGAGTTAACTGCACCTCAGATTGCAGCCCAAATAAATGCTTCACAGAGTTCAAGTAACAGACACATCTCAACATCAACTGTTCAGAGGAGACTGCGTGAATCTGACCTTCATGGTCGAATTACTGCAAAGAAACCACTACTAAAGGACACCTATAAGAAGAAGAGACTTGCTTGGGCCAAGAAACACGAGCAATGGACATTAGACTGCTGGAAATTAGTCTAGAGTCCAAATTTGAGATTATTGGTTCCAAACGCTGTGTCTTTGTGAGACGCAGAGTAGGTGAACGGATGATCTCCGCATGTGTGGTTCCCACTGTGAAGCATGGAGGAGGAGGTGTGATGGTGTGGGGGTGCTGGTGACACTGTCAGTGATTTATTTAGAATTCAAGGCACACTTAACCTGAGTGGCTACCACAACATTCTGCAGTGATACGCCATCCCATCTGGTTTGCACTTAGTGGGACTATCATTTGTTTTTCAACAGGACAATAACCCACAACACCTCCAGGCTGTGTAAGGGCTATTTGACCAAGGAGAGTGATGGACTACTGCATAAGATGACCTGGCCTCCACAAGCCCCCGACCTAAACCCAATTGAGATGGTTTGGGATGAGTTGGACCGCAGAGTGAAGGAAAAGCAGCCAACAAGTGCTCAGCATATGTGGGCACTCCTTCAAGATTGTTGGAAAAGCATTCCTCATGAAGCTGGTTGAGAGAATGACAAGAGTGTGCAAAGCTGTCATAAAGGCAAAGGGTGGCTACTTTGAAGAATCTCAAATATCAAAATTTGTAGAACACTTTTTTGGTTACTACATGATTCCATATGTGTTATTTCATAGTTTTGATGTCTTCACTATTATTGTGGTCCTCTGTAGCTCAGCTGGTAGAGCACGGCGCTTGTAACGCCAAGGTAGTGGGTTCGAACCCCGGGACCACCCATACACAAAAAAATGTATGCACGCATGACTGTAAGTCGCTTTGGATAAAAGCGTCTGCTAAATGGCATATTATTCTACAATGTAGAATAATAGTACAAATAAAGAAAAACCCTTGAATGAGTAGGTGTGTCCAAACCTTTGACTGGTACTGTATGTGCAATGTGATTTCAGATATAAATAGCCCTCTTAATGGGTACATGTTGATAATTTGTTGGGGATTTTTGTTCAAGTTTACGCCATATTGTCTTAAATAGGTAATACTCCATATTGGCTTAAATGCGTACTCCACCCATGGTCTACCAAGGTTTACAAGTGCCAATCTTTGAACTACTACAGTGGCTATGTTGGTCTATTGTACATCAAACAATGAGTAGGCAGTTTGCTTAGGATTCAAACCTTCTTCAGAGGGATAATGAATTTTCAGTGTCCTGTTATTAAAATTATGTATATACTGAACAAAAATATAAATGTAACATGCAACAATTTCAATGATTTACTAAGTTACAGTTCATATGTGAGAGGAGATTTGAAGGAGTCAGGCGCAGGAGGGTAAATCACAGAATACAGAGTTTATTCCGTAGTACAGAGTTACGCTGGAGAGCGTCAAACAGTCCAGTGGGCAAAACAGGCGCACTGGAACAAAACAGGCACACAGGGAAGATATACCCCGACAATATAAAATACACGTAGCTCAACCGAACTACTCTCTCCTCACATTAAACAATCACCCACAAGGACAAGGGGGCAGAGGGAACACTTATACATGTACTAATGAGGGGATATGAACCAGGTGTGTGTAATAGACAAGACAAAACAAATGGAATGATCACAGACAAGAGCAGGCACGTACTGCAGCCCAGCTGGACACTGAGGTGCTCTATATCCGTGTCCATCACCCATTCTACTGGCGCCACAATGCAGGAGGCTGGGAGTATGGGGATGTTGTCTCTGGGCCTCTCCTCTGTGTCATACAGCCGTGACAGTGCGTCTGCCTTCACATTCTTCGTACCCGGGATGTATGATAGTGTGAAATCAAACCGGGTGAAGAATAATGCCCACCTGGCCTGGCGAGGATTCAGCCTCCTTGCTGCCCGGATGTACTCCAGGTTACGGTGGTCCGTCCAGACGAGGAAACGGTGTTTCGCCCCTTCGAGCAAGTGCCTCCACACGGTCAGGGCTCGGACAACAGCCAACAGCTCCCGATCACCAACGTTGTAGTTCTGCTCTGCCGGGCTGAGCTTCTTGGAAAAGAAGGCACAGGGTCGGAGCTTGGGTGGCGGGCCCGAGCATTGAGATAGGACAGCGCCTATCCCTACCTCGGACGCATCCACCTCCACTACGAACAGTAGTGAAGGATCGGGTTGGGCCAGTACCGGGGCTGAGGTGAACAGACCCGTCAGTTTACTGAAGGCCCTGTCAGCCTCAGCAGACCAGCGGAGCCGGGATGGCCCACCCTTCAACAGAGATGTAATGGGAGCTGCGATCTTGCCAAAGCCCCGGATAAACCTCCGATAGTAGTTGGCAAAGCCAATAAAGCGCTGCACCTTCTTAACCGTGGTTGGAGTCGGGCCAATTACGCACGGCTGAAATGCGATCTCCCTCGATCTCCACACCTGAGGTGGTAATGCGGTATCCGAGGAAGGAGACGGACTGCTGGAAAAACAGACACTTTTCTGCCTTGGCATAAAGGTCATTTTCCAACAGTCGGGCCAGCACTTTGCCAACCAGGGACACATGCTCGGCGCGCGTAGTGGAATACGCCAGAATGTCATCGATGTAGACCACTACACCGCGACCAAGCATGTCCCGAAACACCTCGTTCACAAAGGACTGGAAAACGGATGGAGCATTCATCAAACCGTAGGGCATCACAAGGTATTCATAATGCCCTGTGGGTTTGCTGAATGCTGTCTTCCACTCATCCCCCTCTCGGACACGCACCAGGTTGTACGCACTCCGGAGATCTAATTTGGTGAAGAAGCGCGCCCCATGCATTGACTCGATCACTGAAGGAATGAGGGGGAGAGGATAACTAAATCGTATCGTCTCCTTGTTCAGTGATCGATAATCAATGCAAAGGCGCAGACCGCCGTCTTTCTTCTTCACAAAAAGAAACTTGAGGAGGCGGGTGAAGTGGAGGGATGTATAAACCCCTGGCGCAGGGACTCGGTGATGTATATTTCCATAGCCTCCATTTCAGCCTGTGACAGGGGATACACATGACTCCTGGGAGGCACAGCGTCCAGGGCGAAGTCCTGCGCAGTCCTCGTCCCCTACCTCAGGTGGACCAGCCGCTCGCCCGCCTCTCGACCCTCGGGCGGGTGATCAAAGACAGCCCGAAAGAGGCGAGCGAACTCCCCGTAGTTGTCCAACGCGGCTCCTCCTTTGTTCCAGACCGCATTTGCCCACTCCAGGGCTTTCCCCGAGAGGCAGGAGACGAGGGCGGACACCTTCTCCCGCTTCAATGGGGCCGGGCTGATGCTGGAATAATAGAGCTCTAGTTGGAGGTGGAATCCCTTGCAGAGAGCAGCCGTCTCGTCGAACTCCCGTGGCAGGGATATATGGATCCCTCTGGGTGCTGGGGTGTGGGTGGCTGGATCCGGTCAGCCAGCTGGTCTCGACAGATCGAGTTCTCTCCTCTCCAGGCCTTGGACGATCTGGAGAACCCGATCCATCGCTTCTCCCAAGCTGGCCAGCATCGTCGAATGCTCCTAGACCCGTGCCATGACTCCAGGCATGCGCTCCTCTCCCGCTGACTCCATAGTTGGGTGGGTGATTCTGTGAGAGGTGATTTGAAGGAGTCAGGCGCAGGAGGGTAAATCACAGAATACAGAGTTTATTCCATAGTACAGAGTTGGAGAGCGTCAAACAGTCCGAACGAAACAGGCACACGAGGAAGATATACCCCGGCAATACATTTACGTTTACATTTACGTCATTTAGCAGACGCTCTTATCCAGAGCGACTTACAAATTGGTGCATTCACCTTATAGCCAGTGGGATAACCAATTTACAAAGTTTTTTTTGGGGGGGTGGTGGGGTGGGGTAAGGGGGGGGGGGATAGAAGGATTACTTTATCCTATCCCAGGTATTCCTTAAAGAGGTGGGGTTTCAAGTGTCTCCGGAAGGTGGTGAGTGACTCCGCTGTCCTGGCGTCGTGAGGGAGCTTGTTCCACCATTGGGGTGCCAGAGCAGCGAACAGTTTTGACTGGGCTGAGTGGGAACTGTGCTTCCGCAGAGGTAGGGGGGCCAGCAGGCCAGAGGTGGATGAACGCAATGCCCTCGTTTGGGTGTAGGGACTGATCAGAGCCTGAAGGTACGGAGGTGCCGTTCCCCTCACAGCTCCGTAGGCAAGCACCATGGTCTTGTAGCAGATGCGAGCCTCAACTGGAAGCCAGTGGAGTGTGCGGAGGAGCGGGGTGACGTGAGAGAACTTGGGAAGGTAGAACACCAGACGGGCTGCGGCATTCTGGATGAGTTGTAGGGGTTTAATGGCACAGGCAGGGAGCCCAGCCAACAGCGAGTTGCAGTAATCCAGACGGGAGATGACAAGTGCCTGGATTAGGACCTGTGCCGCTTCCTGTGTAAGGCAGGGTCGTACTCTCGAATGTTGTAGAGCATGAACCTACAGGATCGGGTCACCGCCTTGATGTTAGCGGAGAACGACAGGGTGTTGTCCAGGATCACGCCAAGGCTCTTCAAACTCTGGGAGGAGGACACAACGGAGTTGTCAACCGTGATGGCGAGATCATGGAACGGGCAGTCCTTCCCCGGGAGGAAGAGCAGCTCCGTCTTGCCAAGGTTCAGCTTGAGGTGGTGATCCGTCATCCACACTGATATGTCTGCCAGACATGCAGTGATGCGATTCGCCACCTGGTTATCAGAAGGGGGAAAGGAGAAGATTAGTTGTGTGTCGTCTGCGTAGCAATGATAGGAGAGGCCATGTGAGGATATGACAGAGCCAAGTGACTTGGTGTATAGCGAGAATAGGAGAGGGCCTAGAACTGAGCCCTGGGGGACACCAGCGGTGAGAGCATGTGGTGCGGAGACAGCTTCTCGCCACGCCACTTGGTAGGAGCGACCGGTCAGGTAGGACGCAATCCAAGAGTGAGCCGCGCCGGAGATGTCCAGCTCGGAGAGGGTGGAGAGGAGGATCTGATGGTTCACAGTATCAAAGGCAGCAGACAGGTCTAGAAAGACAAGAGCAGAGGAGAGAGAGTTAGCTTTAGCAGTGCAGAGAGCCTCCGTGACACAGAGAAGAGCAGTCTCAGTTGAATGACCAGTCTTGAAACCTGACTGGTTTTGATCAAGAAGGTCATTCTGAGAGAGATAGCAAGAGAGTTGGCTAAAGACGGCACGCTCAAGAGTTTTGGAGAGAAAAGAAAGAAGGGATACTGGTCTGTAGTTGTTGACATCAGAGGGATCGAGTGTTGGTTTTTTGAGAAGGGGTGCAACTCTCGCTCTCTTGAAGACGGAAGGGACATAGCCAGCGGTCAAGGATGAGTTGATCAGCGAGGTGAGGTAAGGGAGAAGGTCACCGGAGATGGTCTGGAGAAGAGAGGAGGGGATAGGGTCAAGCGAGCAGGTTGTTGGGCAGCCGGCCGTCACAAGTCGCAAGATTTTATCTGGAGAGAGAGGGGAGAAAGAAGTCAAAGCATAGGGTAGGGCAGTGTGCGCAGGACCAGCAGTGTCATTTGACTTAACAAACGAGGATCGGATGTCGTCAACCTTCTTTTCAAAATGGTTGACGAAGTCATCCACAGAGAGGGAGGAGGGGGTGGGGGGAGGAGGATTCAGCAGGGAGGAGAAGGTGGCAAAGTGCTTCCTAGGGTTAGAGGCAGATGCTTGGAATTTAGAGTGGTAGAAAGTGGCTTTAGCAGCAGAAACAGATGAAGAAAATGTAGAGAGGAGGGAGTGAAAAGATGCCAGGTCCGCAGGGAGTCTAGTTTTCCTCCATTTCCGCTCGGCTGCCCGGAGCCCTGTTCTGTGAGCTCGCAATGAGTCATCAAGCCACGGAGCTGGAGGGGAGGACCGAGCCGGCCGGGAGGATAGGGGACATAGAGAGTCAAAGGATGCAGAAAGGGAGGAGAGAAGGGTTGAGGAGGCAGAATCAGGAGATTGGAGGGAGAAGGATTGAGCAGAGGGAAGAGATGATAGGATGGAAGAGGAGAGAGTAGCGGGAGAGAGAAAGCGAAGGTTGCGACGGCGCATTACCATCTGAGTAGGGGCAGAGTGAGTAGTGTTGGAGGAGAGCGAGAGAGAAAAGGATACAAAGTAGTGGTCGGAGACATGGAGGGGAGTTGCAGTGGGATTAGTAGAAGAACAGCATCTAGTAAAGATGAGGTCAAGCGTATTGCCTGCCTTGTGAGTAGGGGGGGACGGTGAGAGGGTGAGGTCAAAAGAGGAGAGGAGTGGAAAGAAGGAGGCAGAGAGAAATTAGTCAAAGGTAGACGTAGGGAGGTTGAAGTCCCCCAGAACTGTGAGGGGTGAGCCATCCTCAGGAAAGGAACGTATCAAGGCGTCAAGCTCATTGATGAACTCTCCAAGGGAACCTGGAGGGCGATAAATGACAAGGATGTTAAGCTTAAATGGGCTAGTGACTGTGACAGCATGGAATTCAAATGAGGAGATAGACAGATGGGTCAGGTGAAAAATAGAGAATGTCCACTTGGGAGAGATGAGAATTCCTGTGCCACCACCCCGCTGACCAGATGCTCTCGGGGTATGCGAGAACACATGGTCAGACGAGGAGAGAGCAGTAGGAGTAGCAGTGTTTTCAGTGGTAATCCATGTTTCCGTCAGCACCAAGAAGTCGAGGGACTGGAGGGTAGCATAGGCTGAGATGAACTCAGCCTTGTTGGCAGCAGAATGGCAGTTCTAGAGGCTGCCTGAGACCTGGAACTCCACGTGGGTGGTGCGTGCAGGGACCACCAGGTTAGAGAGGCAGCAGCCACGCGGTGTGAGGCGTTTGTATAGCCTGTGCGGAGAGGAGAGAACAGGGATAGACAGAGGCATAGTTGACAGGCTACAGAAAATGGCTACAATAATGCAAAGGAGATCGGAATTAAATGAACTAAACATCTGGGAAAGGAGAGAGCGGGGCCTCCCTCACCACAACACCCAAATATAACTCTCCCAACTTCCACCTCAGAAACTATAATTGTTGTAAACTACAGCGGTTCAATGTTTTCTAGGAATAGACTAACTTAGTTTATTCAGCTAGCTAACTTGGTACAGTATTCTTCCGTGAAAATCGTCCAGGGCACCTAGTCATAAGACGCCACAGCCAGCTAGCATGCCGGACTCCAACAACACGGTTTAGCACCAATACTCGGCCACAACAAACCACCAGTGTGTCAACACGCCAAGCAGATCATTTGTGTCCGTGTCTAACGTTGTGGGTTAGTCCCGACAGCTTGAGCGAGTCCGTCGTCAACTTATTCAGCCAGTTAGTTAGCTAGAATAGTTAGGATACTAGCTAGCCATTGCTTTCAGACAAAGAAGAAACCCCTCCTTTCACGGCACGAACACACAGAGAGAGCCAAGCTAACATTAACTATTCACCCATGTCCCAAATTCCCTTGAACGACTCTGGCTACCAATATGTAAAAACAAAACACAAATGTAGGTTATAACTTACCCCTAGCAGCTACTGTTAGCTAGCCAAGTGCAAAGCTATCCACTGAATTGACTCAGCCAGTTCGCGTCTGTTCGCTAGGTCGTTCCAGCTATTGTTTACTAGTAGCTATCCAGGTAGCAACAAGCTAGCTAAATTTCAAGCACAGTAGCCACTTACTACCTAACGTTAACGCTTCAGACAATGAGGTTAGAAAACAGCTGAATGGTAGGCATTATTGTATGTAATTATTGTAGGCAGCCAGCTGGCGTAATTACAGGCACTCTCAGGCGTGAAACAACTATCCACCGTTGCTAATAGTTGCCAGTAGCTACCCGCTAGCTAGTCCAGGTAGTGGGTTAGCTAGCTAGCTTAGTGCTTCACCGGAACGAATACAAAATACACGTAGCTCAAACGAGCTACTCTCTCCTCACATTAAACAATCACCCACAAGGACAAGGGGGCAGAGGGAACACTTATACATGTACTAATGAGGGGATATTAACCAGGTGTGTGTAATAGAGAAGACAAAACAAATGGAATGATGAGATATGGAGCGGCAGTGGCTAGAAGGCCGGTGACGACGAACGCTGAAGCCTGCCCGAACAAGGAGAGGAGGCAGCTTCGGAGGAAGTCGTGACATCATATGAGGAAATCAGTCAAATGAAATAAATGAATTAGGTCCAAATCTATCGATTTCACATGACTTGGTCACAGATACCTTTAAAAAAAATGGGCCACACAATAGGCCTCAGGATCTCGTCACAGTATTTTTGTGCATTCAAATTGCCATCGATTAAATGCTATTGTGTTTGTTGTCAGTAGTTTATGCCTGCCTATACCATAACCCCACCGCCACTATGGGGCACTCTGTTCACCAGGTTGACATCAGCAAACCATTTGCCCACACGACGCCATACATGTGGTCTGCGGTTGTGAAGCCGGTTGGACGTACTGCCAAATTCTCTAAAATGACGTTATGGTAGAGAAATGAACATTCAATTCTCTGGCAACAGTTCTTGTGGGCCTTCCTGCAGTGAGCATGCCAATTGCACGCTCCCTCAAAACTTGAGACATCTGTGGCATTGTGTTGTGTGACAAAACTGCACATTTTAGAGTGGCCTTTTATTGTCCCCAGCACAAGGTGCACCTGTGTAATGCTCATGCTGTTTAATCAGCTTCTTGATATGCCACACCTGTCAGGTGGATGGATTATCTTGGCAAAAAGATTAATGCTTACTAACAGGGAATTAAACAAATGTGTGCACAAAATTAGAGAGAAATAAGCTTTTTGTGCATATGAAACATTTCTGGGATCTTTTATTTCAGCTCATGAAACATGGGACCAACACTTTACATGTTGCGTTTATATTTTTGTTCAGTGTATATATATATCAAAAGGGCTGTATGTATTTTTAGATATAGGCCTACTGGAAATATGTATTATCATAGCATCATTATCTCTGCAAAAATAAATACAAATACAAACATCACTTTAAGGTACATATTCATTTGACAGAGGTAATGAACTGTCCATTGATCAGCACAGCAATTGATAAAACAGGAACATGTTTGCAAAACAAGTGGTTCTGAGCTAATGTCAATATTAGGTAAGCTAATGGTTACAGGAATCAGGAATGCAGACTAGCTCATTATATCTATATGAGTGCCTGTGTCCAACACACCACCACCAGTTGTTATGATGGGCACCTACTGACAAAAGAAAAGGATGGTATTATAAAAAGAATGTCTCAATGACATGTATTGCTAAAATAAAGGTTTAAGGAAATACAGACAGGCACCACATTACTACAAGACAAAACAGCTCACTTGAACAAGCCTGATGGTCTTGTAAGTATAAAAGCAAAGCCAACTTTCATCTAATAAAAAAAATCTTGAAAAGGTAGTGGAATGGGATAATGGCTTAGTGTGGTGTGTGAAGAATCAAATAGTATGCGGTACAAATCACATTATTGTGAATTAGGCTGTTTTTTGTCTTTAATAACCTTATAGTTTATATGATAGGGTAAGAAATATGTACTAAGCTCATTATATTAAGTTATCTGGGTATATATCATTAATTGAAATGACAAATCAAATGAGGTGCAGGACATCTTCTAGATTGTGGCTTTAGCAATATTCCTTAAAATCCTTGAAAGCAATTTTACATATAATTAATAAACTATTAACAATAATCATTAAAAGCAATTTTACATAGAAGTAACACATTATTAAAGTAAAGTAAACATTTTCAAAGTAATGTTAAGATCTTTTTTCTCAAGTGGAGCTATTTTTAACGAGTGGACCTATCAAAACTTATTCAATATCAATGCTTTATGTCTAAAAAACAACAACAATATATATTCATATGTGCACACTCCAAAGACAAAGTCACTGTACAGGATTTAGTAAAACAATTTTTAGCACTAAGGTATAGCTGCCCTACACAATTACATTAGCTTTGTTACATGCACAAAAATATTAGCCAGAAGCTACTGAAAGTAAGAAAACAACCCGAATGTGCACTTTAAGCCTGTCTGGATCAATTGAGCAAGTGAAAAAACAGATTAAAATGTTAAAGTCCTCTCTTTATTCTCCACTTTCTTTTCTCTTCCCTATCCTCTCTCTCTTCCCTTTATTCATTCTCCTCTCTCGCTCTCCTCTTCCACTCTGCTGTTCTGCTGCCCAGCGTCTTGGCTGCAGACCTCATGTTCTTCAGGGAATCCTGGTTTCTTCTCCTGGTCTTCAGGGAAGCCTGGTCTCTTCTCATGGTCTTCAGGTTCACAATGATCACAGCAAAGACCATCCCCAGCAGAGCACAGCCCAGCATTCGACGCCAAACAGGTCTCTCTCCCCTTCGATCAAGAGGGTTGTAGTTATTGATAAACAGACCATGTTCTTCTGGTCAGAGATGAGAGCACATCAGTATTCCCCACTCTCCTCCAGTGAGAGGTTAGAGAGTTCCAGAGAGACTTATCCATATATCTTGTGTCCAGAATAACATTACCCACCTTTGTAGTCTTTCTGTACCACACAACCCTGTCATACTCTGGGACATCAGAGCTGCATGTGAAGGCAACCTCCCCTCCCTCTGAGAAGAACTCTTTGAGGGGCTCAGACTTAGGGCACACATTTACATTTACATTTACACCATTAGACAATATGATATGATGACTCTTGATGGCGGCTTCTTCTGGCGATCATAAAACCCTGAGTGGTGAAGCATCAGTGATGGGATGACTAGGGAGTAATTTCCTGACAATTTTCCATCCACGTCTTCTTCCCTTGATGACTTAGGATTCTCCCCCACCATGTCTTTGTCCCATTGGGGTCTGGGTTGAAACAGGGAAGCACAGCCTTCTCTCCCACATAATACTGACAATACTGTCTTATACAGTAGATCGCTAAGATGGTCTGACTGTAAACACAACGCTGTCCCTCCACTACCAGGCAGTAGTACATGTATCTGCCTATGTAATTAAATGTGAAGTTGGTCATATGAAGAGAGGATCCGTTCTCATCCAGCAGCACTCGGCCCCTTACATCCTCCATGAAGGGCTTTGCGGATTCGTTCATGTCCCAAAAGTGCTTGCAGAGCCATCTGACTGTAAAGTTACCATCCCCCAGGAATCCCCACACTGCAGGTCTAATTTCCCTCCCAAATGAGCATACATATAAACTGATGATACAGCTACAGTACTGCAGACTCTGAGGTTGATGCTTTTCTGGAGTTTCACCTTGCCAGCTGTCCAGCACTCTGTCCTGTATAGTCCAGTGTCTGACAGAGAGGTTCTGGCTCAGGACAGTTGAAATGTTATGAATCAATTTCAGTTTCAGTCGATCCCTTAATTCTGCATTCAGTGTGGAATTTTCAGGTGAAGTGTTAGAAGTGTTCCACAAAAGCAGGCTCTCTTCAGCTTCGGATTTAAAGATCAAACAGTAGTCTTTTCCCACATTGCTGTAAAAAACATCATTTTCTCCTTCTGCTTTAATTCAATAGATTTCTTGGACAGCATGGATGGTTCCCATCAGAACAGCCAGTAGAATGTTCAGCTTTGTGACAGAAGCCATTGTACACACTCTGTCTCTGCTGATATAAACCATGGTTGCATTATGGGCCTGTCCCTGTCAACTGAAAGTTTCCACTTTTTAAAAACATTTGACCAACACTTTACATGTTGCGTTTATATTTGTGTTCAGTATATATTATTTTAGTCTTACACAAAGAGATTCTGTTTAAAAAGTAATGATTTTCCTCTCAAAAATATCTATGTCAAAATTATTGGCACCCCTTTTTTTCAATACTCCAGCACCCCTTGCGAGGATAATGAGACTGAGCTTTTTTCTCAAATGTTTTATGAGATTGGAGAACACACCGTACAGAATCTTTCCAGATCCTTGATATAATTAGTCTGTGCTTCTGGACTACCCTCTTCAATTCAAACCACATGTTTTCAATGGGGTTCAAGATGGCCATTGCAAAATGTTGATTTTGTTTTCAATTAACCATTTCTTTGATGTGTGCTTGGGGTTATTGTCTTGCTGGAAGATCCACTTGCAGCCAAGTTTCAGCCTCCTGGTAGAAGCAACCAGATTTTGACCTTAACAAGGGCCCTAGGAGCAGTGGAAGCACAAGGGGCCCTTGTTAAAAAGTCAAAGGCATCATGAACTTTGCTAAGTACCTGGACATTTTAGCCAAAACCTTGTTGACTCTGCCAGGAGGCTGAAACTTGGCTGCAAGTGGATCTTCCAGCAAGACAATAACCCCAAGCACACACCAAAATCCACAAAGAAATGGTTAATTGAACCCCAAATCTAAATAGTGCAATGGCCATGTCAGTCTCTAGACTTGAACCCCATTGAAAACCTGTGGTTTGAATTGAAGAGGGCAGTCCATAAGTGCAGACAAATTATATAATAATAATAATGAATAATAATATGCCATTTAGCAGACGCTTTTATCCAAAGCGACTTACAGTCATGCGTGCATACATTTTTGTGTATGGGTGGTCCCGTGGATCGAACCCACTACCTTGGCGTTACAAGTGCCGTGCTCTACCAGAGGACCAGATATGAAGGATCTGGAAAGATTATGTATGGAGGAATGGTCTAAGATCCCTACCAATGTGTTCTCCAATATCAGAAAACATTTTTAGAAAAAAGTTCAGTCTCATTATCCTCGCAAGGGGTGCTGGAGTATTGAAAAAAAGGGGTGCTAATAATCTTGACACATCTTTTTAATAATTTTTTAAAACTTGTTAAACAAAATCTCTTTCTCTAAGCAATTGCTCAGTATTTGTATTATTTTATATAGTCTTTTCAAGGGTCTTTATCAAGGGTGGCAATACCTTTGGAGGTGACTGTATACAGTGCCTTCGGAAAGTATTCAGACCCCTTGACTTGTTCCACATTTTGTTACGTTACAGCCTTATTCTAAAATATATATATTTTTTAAACAGCAATCTACACACAATACCCCATATTGACAAAGCGAAAACAGGTTGTAAGAATTTTTTGCCAATGTATTAATAATAAAAAACAGAAATACCTTATTCAGACCCTTTACTATGAGACTCGAAATTGAGCTCAGGTGCACCCTGTTTCCATTGATCATCCTTGAGATGTTTCTACAACTTGATTGGAGTCCACCTGTGGTAAATTCAATTGATTGGACATGATTTGGAAAGGCACACACCTGTCTATATAAGGTCCCACAGTTGACAGTGCATGTTAGAGCAAAAACCAAGCCATGAGGTCGAAGAAATTGTCCGTAGAGCTCCTAGACAGGATTGTGACGAGGCACAGATCTGGGTGGGTACAAAAAATATTCTGCAGCATTGAAGGTCCCCAAGAACACAGTGGCCTCCATCATTCTTAAATGGAAGAAGTTTGGAACCACCAAGACTCTTCCTAGAGCTGGCCGCCCGGCCAAACTGAGAAATCGGGGAGAAGGGCCTTGGCCAGGGAGGTGACCAAGAACCCGATGGTCACTCTGACAGAGCTCTAGAGTTCCTCTGTGGAGATGGGAGAACCTGACAGAGCTTGAGAGGATCTGTAGAGAAGAATGGGAGAAACTCCCATACAGGTGTGCCAAGATTGTAGCATCATACCCAAGAAGACTCGAGACTGTAATCGCTGCCAAAGGTGCTTCAACAAAGTACTGAGTAAAGGGTCTGAATACTTAGGTAAATGTCATATTTCAGTTCTTTAAAAAAAAAAACATTTGCAAAAAATTCTAAAAACCTGTTTTTGCTTTGTCATTATGGGGTATTGTGTGTAGATTGATGAGGAAAACATTGTATTTAATCAATTTTAGAATAAGGCTGTAAGCTAACAAAATGTGGAAAAAGTCAAGGGGTCTAAATACTTTCCGAATGCACTGTATATCTGTTTTTGCTCTGTTATGTTATGCCTCGATGTTGCAATACTGGGGACCCTGTGATGTTGAGCCTAATATCTACTCATCTCTTTCTCTGAAATGTTGAGGGCCTGACATGTCAGAGAGGAGAGAGCAGAGTGCAGTGGAAAGGTCACTGATAGGTTGAACCATAACAGATTGAAAATACTGATGTGAACCATGATTGCATCATGGGCCTGTTTCTTGCTTCTTGACAACTGAAGGTTTCCACATAAAAAAATGTATGTTCCAATATGAAGATGCTTTTTCTTACTTCTAACCTGACTAGGTTCTCCTTTATCCACTCCACCCCTGTCACAGAGACATCATTGTACCAACACGTTTTTTTGTGCATTTACATTACCTAAGAGCATAATTTAGCAGATGCTCTCATCCAGACCAATTTACAATAAGTGGCTTATATTCTTGCCCGTCACTAACACACCTGATTCAAGTATTGAACCAAGCAAAGTCTTCTCTCTGGACTACAAAACAAAAGCAGGTGTGTTACTGCAGGCCTGGACCTAAAGCCTGCACTCCCAGTAGCCAAGGAGCTAAATTATACAATTATATAGAATAGTTGTAATAATTTACAATAGAGTAGAATAACCTTATATTTTGGGTTATGATAGGATAAGACAGATGTAATAAACTCATGAGGTATTTAGTATTAGTTATATTCTCCAAGAATCAATGGGTACTGTTGCAGAGCACTAGGTTAGGTCCTCAAGGTGTCAAGCTTTTACTGTTAATGGTGTTGAGCATTGGAAAAAAGTAAATGCTATGTGGCACAGAACAATGTGTGATATTACATTTTTTGGCAGTTTTATGCTTTTTAAGAAGATACTTGAAATTAGATATTTCTGTTGTGTAAGTATGCTTTATATTCTACAGAATGCAGCAGGCCTAATCCTGGAGAGGATATCGGAGTATATCGACTTTTTCATGATGAGGGCCACACTTTAAGCCCTATAGCCTATCACCATATCACCAGTATCCTGCTTTCAATTCAGCCGAGGGACAAAGAAGACCAGAGATGGAATGAAAAGGCAGCTGCCACATCTGAGCTGCTTAAAAAGAAGGGGAATAAAAGAACCTTTAAAAAAACGGAGACTATAGTCCTATGTTCATCGCCGTGCAGCATACGCACATAAGTAGGAATCGAAAAGGGAAATCTTATCATTTGGCCCACTCACAAAAGGTCTAGAGAGTGGCTTATCTGCTTCATCTCTCCGGTCTTTTGTGCGAGTGGAAATGGGCCCTCTGTCAGTCAGCTGCCTCTCACACGTCTCCTTTGTCCCCAGTGACTTCGATGGCTGCCATGGCCTGTCTGTCACATTGTGTGTCCCAAATGTCAACCTATGGGCTCCTATGGGCTCTGGTCAAAAGTAGTGCACTACATAGGGAATAAGTTGCCATTTGGGATGCGCAGCCACAGACTCACAGTGCTCATATCTCCCGTTCATTGTGGGGCCTCGCTCTACCTCACTGTGCAGCACAGCAGGACCGTAAGGCCTCTTTTAGGTACATCTTTTATTTATTTAATTCCTCTCCCTTTTCTTTTTTCCCGTCCATGTCTTTGTTTTCCATCTGAACTGAAGTGGGTTGACTGACTGACAGTTTGATGGGCAGAGTGAGAGAAGGATAGGGGGTGTATCAATCAAAAGCTTTGGCACAGAGGTAAAATGGTAGGCCTATATGATTGCACTTTGGAGCATGGAGAAATGTTACATTCAGATCTCAACAGAGACCAAAGGGATATCGGTTTATAAACCCATTTATAAACTGGGTGGTTCGAGCCCTGAATGCTGATTTGCAACAGCCGTGGTATATCAGACCGTATACCACAGGTATGACAAAACATGTATTTTTACTGCTCTAATTATGTTGGTAGCCAGTTTATAATAGCAATACAGCACCTCGGGGGTTTGTGGTATATGGCCTATGTGCATAAGAACAGCCCTTAGCTGTGGTATATTGGCCCTATAACACACCCCCTCGGGCCTTATTGCTTAATTAACTTTGTGGTATACCTTTCTTTGGAGGGGAGGGTTGTTTTGTCTTCAGCTCATGTCCTCTGTTGAATCACACAGTGAGATTGTGATATTAACACCTTAGGTTGTTCTCATTGTACACAGTTTGTGTAGATGTTCCAACCTCATGACATCCAAAAAAGTAAATGTAATCCCTTAGTCAGGCGATGTCAAATTTCAGAATCTCAGAAAGAGCAGGACATCATGTTTAGCACCACAAATGCCACAGGCTTTTATAAATCTAACCAGAAAATACAGAAAAATATTTTAATTTAACTTTTAATAAGTGGGAGAGCACTCCAAATGTTGTCTTTCTTAATATTTACTGGAACTCCCCCGAAGAGACAAGCCAGTCTGTCAATATCAATTCTCTGTAAGATCATATTAAACAACACTGCCTTGACAAACCAACTTTGATAATGTCGGTTTCCACTGTGAGGGCAATCTACTTTCTTGTTTTAAACACAACATCCTGTCTAAAATTCTTAAAGTATTTGTTAATATTTTTATTGGACAGGAGAGAAAGGGAATAATAGGAATAGAGTGTGTCATAGGAAGTGTGTCGGAACGTGAATCACAGACACTGGTACATGAGTGCTGTAGGCATAGCACAAACCACTATACCACAACTTTTAGGTATTCAATACACTTTACACACAGGTGAAGTGGTTTAGAAGGACACGTCTTTGGTCCCTGTAAGCACTGTCCTCTTATTGAGGAGTGGGAGAGGAAGGCAAAGGAGGAGAGAGGAGAGGAAGAAAGAGAAGGGGTGAAAAGAGGAGAGGGGAGAAGAGGAGAAGAGGAAGGGATTGGAGAAGAGGGGAGTGGAAGAAGATCTCTCTCTGTCAGTCAGGCTCTCGCTGACAAACACAAATAGACGCTTTCTGCAAACACTGAACCTTTACCACACTCCTCGCGGGAGTGGGAGACAGCGAGAGAGGGGGGAGAGGAAGAGAGAGATAGAAGGGGGAGTTGGAGAGAGAGATTCGCATAGACAGAGAGCCAGAAAGGGAGATATGAAGAGAGAGTGGAAGGGGAGAGTGAGAGATAGTGCCAAAGTTAAGATAAGCTTAATGAACATGTCAGTGAGCGTGGCTGTGAGAGAGACAAAAAAGAGAGGTAGCTTGAACGAGGGATGCATTAACTCCACTGTATACAGTGGGGGAAAAAAGTATTTAGTCAGCCACCAATTGTGCAAGTTCTCCCACTTAAAAAGATGAGAGAGGCCTGTAAATTTTATCATAGGTACACGTCAAATATGACAGACAAATTGAGATTTTTTTTCTCCAGAAATTTTTTTTCTTCATTTTTTATGAATTTATTTGCAAATTATGGTGGAAAATAAGTATTTGGTCACCTACAAACAAGCAAGATTTCTGGCTCTCACAGACCTGTAACTTCTTCTTTAAGAGGCTCCTCTGTCCTCCACTCATTACCTGTATTAATGGCACCTGTTTGAACTTGTTATCAGTATAAAAGACACCTGTCCACAACCTCAAACAGTCACACTCCAAACTCCACTATGGCCAAGACCAAAGAGCTGTCAAAGGACACCAGAAACAAAATTGTAGACCTGCACCAGGCTGGAAAGACTGAATCTGCAATAGGTAAGCAGCTTGGTTTGAAGAAATCAACTGTGGGAGCAATTATTAGGAAATGGAAGACATACAAGACCACTGATAATCTCCCTCGATCTGGGGCTCCATGCAAGATCTCACCCCGTGGGGTCAAAATGATCACAAGAACGGTGAGCAAAAATCCCAGAACCACATGGGGGGACCTAGTGAATGACCTGCAGAGAGCTGGGACCAAAGTAACAAAGCCTACCATCAGTAACACACTACGCCGCCAGGGACTCAAATCCTGCAGTGCCAGACGTGTCCCCCTGCTTAAGCCAGTACATGTCCAGGCCTGTCTGAAGTTTGCTAGAGTGCATTTGGATGATCCAGAAGAGGATTGGGAGAATGTCATATGGTCAGATGAAACCAAAATAGAACTTTTTGGTAAAAACTCAACTCGTCGTGTTTGGAGGACAAAGAATGCTGAGTTGCACCAAAGAACACCATACCTACTGTGAAGCATGGGGGTGGAAACATCATGCTTTGGGGCTGTTTTTCTGCAAAGGGACCAGGACGACTGATCCGTGTAAAGGGAAGAATGAATGGGGCCATGTATCGTGAGATTTTGAGTGAAAACCTCCTTCCATCAGCAAGGGCAATGAAGATGAAACGTGGCTGGGTCTTTCAGCATGACAATGATCCCAAACACACCACCCAGGCAACGAAGGAGTGGCTTCGTAAGAAGCATTTCAAGGTCCTGGAGTGGCCTAGCCAGTCTCCAGATCTCAACCCCATAGAAAATCTTTGGAGGGAGTTGAAAGTCTGTGTTGCCCAGCGACAGCCCCAAAACATCACTGCTCTAGAGGAGATCTGCATGGAGGAAAGGGCCAAAATACCAGCAACAGTGTGTGAAAACCTTGTGAAGACTTACAGAAAACGTTTGACCTGTGTCATTGCCAACAATGGGTATATAACAAAGTATTGAGAAACTTTTGTTATTGACCAAATACTTATTTACCACCATAATTTGCAAATAAATTCATAAAAAATCCTACAATGTGATTTTCTGGATTTCTTTTTCTCATTTTGTCTGTCATAGTTGACGTGTACCTATGATGAAAATTACAGGCCTCTCTCATCTTTTTAAGTGGGAGAACTTGCACAATTGGTGGCTGACTAAATACTTTTTTTCCCCACTGTATGAGTGGGTGGGTAGCACAGTAAGGTAGTATGTCATGCACTTCTTCTTGACAAGCTGCAGCTTTTGTACATCTTTACTCATTTGAGTACCATGACTACCATGCTATAGTGCGTTTTGGGGCAGTCTCGTATCATAGCTAGAGTGACTCCGAGGCTTTCTGTAACCGAAGGTCTGAAAGCATTGGCAACTGGCAAGAGAAAGAATACTTTATTTTACTGTTAAAAACAGAACATTTACGTGACTTTACATTTTTCCAAATTGTGTTGTGTTACAGCCTGATTTGAAAATGGATTAAACTGAGATTTGTCACTGGCCTACACACAATACCCGATCATTTCAAAGTGAAATTATGTTTTTTGAATTTTTCACAAATTAATTAAAAATAAAAAGCTGAAATGTCTTGAGTCAAAGGGTATTCAACCCCTTTGTTATGGCAAGCCTAAATAAGTTCAGGAGTAAAAATGTGCTTAACAAGTCACATAATAAGTTGCATGGACTCACTCTGTGTGTGATAATAATGTTTAACATGATTTTTAAATGGCTACCTCATCTCTGTACCCCACACACACAATTATCTGTAAGGTCCCTCAGTCGAGCAGTGAATTTCAAATCACAAAGACCAGGGAGGTTTTCCAATGCCTCGCAAAGAAGGGCACCTATTGGTAGATGGGTAAAAATATATATATATATCATTTGGAGCATGGTGAAGTTATTATTTACACTTTGGATGGTGTATCAATACACACAGTCAATACAAAGATACAGGCATCCTTCCAAACTCAGTTGCCGGAAAGGAAGGAAACCACTCAGGTATTTCACCATGAGGCCAATCATGACTTTAAGTAAAACAGTTACAGAGTTTGATGGCTGTAATGGGAGAAAACTGAGGATGGATCAACAACATTGTAGTTACTCCATAATAATAACCTAATTGACAGAGTGAAAAGAAGGAAGCCTGTACAGAATACAAATTTTTCCAAAACATGCATCCTGTTGGCAACAAACGTGGCAAAGCGATTAACATTTTGTCCTGAATACAAAGTGTCATGTTTTGGGCAAATCCAATACAACACATTACAGAGCACCACTCTCCATATTTTCAAGCATACTGGTGACTGCATCATGTTATAGGTATGCTTGTAATTGTTAAGGAATGGGGATTTCTCATGAGGCTGGTTGAGAGAATGCCAAGAGTGTGCAAAGTTGTCATCAAGGCAAAGGGTGGCTACTTGGAAGAATCTCAAATATAAAATATATTTTGATTTGTTTAACACTTTTTTCTGGTTACTACATGACTCCATATGTGTTATTTCATAGTTTTGATGTCTTCACTATTATTCTACAATGTAGAAAATAGTAAGAAATAAAGAAAAACCCTTGAATGAGTAGGTGTGTCCAAACCTTTGACTGGTACTGTATGTACATTGAAAAACGAACAAATATGTTTTCACTTTGTAATTATGGGGTATTGTGTTTAGATGGGTGAGAAAATAATCTATTTAATCCATTTTGAATTCAAGCTGTAACAACAAATGTGGAATAAGTCAAGGGGTATGAATACTTTATGAAGGCGCTGTATATATTGGCATATATGCTTTTTTAGTTCATATTTTGACTTGTGGCTATTGACACTAATGATATCAGGCTATAGTCACCTACCTAGACTATTGATCTACACTGAACAAAAATATAAACGCAACATGTAAAGTGTTGGTCCCATTTTTCATGATCTGAAATAAAAGATCCCAGAAATTGTCCATACGCACAAAAAGCTTATTTCTCTCAAATTTTGTGCACAAATTTGTTTACTTCCCTGTTACTGAGCATTTCTCCTTTGCCAAGATAATCCATCCACCTGACAGGTGTGGCATATCAAGAAGCTGATTAAACAGCATGATCATTACACAGTTGCACCTTGTGCTGAGGACAATAAAAGGTCATTCTAAAATGTGCAGTTTTTTCACACAACACAATGCCATAGAAGTTTTGAGGGAGCGTGCAATTGGCATGCTGACTGCAGGAATGTCCACCAGAGCTGTTGACAGAGAAATAAATGTTAATTTCTCTACCATAACCCGCCTCCAATGTGATTTTAGAGAATTTGGCACCACGTCCAACCGGCCTCACAACTGCAGACCACATGTAACCACGCCAGCCCAGGACCTCCACATCCGGCTTCTTCACCTACGAGATGGTTTAAGACCAGCCACCCAGACAGCTGATGAAACTGTGGTTTACCCCACTGAAGAATTCCTGCACAAACTGTCAGAAACCATCTTAGGGAAGCTCATCTGCGTTCTCGTCGTCCTCACCAGGGGCCTTACTGCAGTTCAGCGTCGTAACCGACTTCAGTGGGCAAATGCTCACCTTTGATGGCCACTGGCACGCTGGAGAAGTGTGCTCTTTACGGACGAATCCCAATTTCAACTGTACTGGGCAGATGGCAGACCTTGTGAACAGAGTGCCCCATGGTTGCGATGGGGTTATGGTATGGGCAGGCATAAGCTAAGGACAACGAACACAGTTGCATTTTATCAATGATAATTTGAATGCACAGAGATAACGTGACGAGATCCTGAGGCCCATTGTCGTGTCATTCATCTGCCATCACCTCATGTTTCAGCATGATAATGCACGGCCCCATGTCGCAAGGATCTGTACACAATTCCTGGAAGCTGAAAATGTCCCAGTTCTTCCATGGCCTGCACACTCACCAGACATGTCAACCATTGAGAATGTTTGGGATGCTCTGGATCGACGTGTACGACAGCGTGTTCCAGTTCCCGCCAATATCCAGCAACTTTGCACAGCCATTGAAGAGGAGTGGGACAACATTCCACAGGCCACAATAAACAGCCTGATCAACTCTATGTGAAGGAGATGTGTCGCGCTGCATGAGACAAAGGCTGGTCAGACCAGATACCGACTGGTTTTCTGATCCCCGTCCCTACATTTTTTAAAGGTATCTGTGACAAACCGATGCATATCTATATTCCCAGTCACGTGCAATCCATAGATTAGGGCCTAATAAATGTATTTCAATTGACTGATTTCCTTACATGAGTTGTATTTGTAAAATCTTAGAAATTGTTGCTTGTTGAGTTTATATTTTTGTTCTTGATGATCATATTGGCAGCTTCTCCTACCCCTCTGTCAAGAAGGCTAGCATGTGAGTAGCATAGCACATTGCTACAGTCTGACTTTGCCTTGATGTACTGGGTCGCCTTTGAACATTACTTTCATTTCTATCATTATGCGCTTTTACAGATACAGCATACATCTGTAAAAGTAAAACAGTTACAGCAATTTACAGTGGCACGTGCATATATTTTCATAAGAGGGAATTTAACGCACAATCCTGACATTGAAGAGTCATGCTCTACCAACTGAGCTACACAGTTCAGGGTCCCCAACGTGAACAGAGGGTCTCCCAAGGGTTCTATGCATTTATAGTCCCAATCATAGCAACTACAGTATGAATAATGAACTATAAGAACTATAGGAAGTGTTAAATTAAGCGTAAGGGCAGTGATCTGGCACCCGGGGAGCACTCGGAGGAGGGGTATCTTCTTTCCGCAAGAGTGGGTCCTACTCCCGGCCTGACAGGTGGCTGGAGAAACTGCCTGAGAGTAAGTGTAAAACATTTAGTAACATATATTGTTTCTCTTTGTATGTTTTTGAGATAAAGACAGAGGTGAAAGAGAGAGATAGAGAGATTGCTGAAAGAGCACTGGGCTGGATTTAAACCCATACTGGCAGACCGCTGGGCAACCCCAGACCACGTAAGCGTAAATTTTAAAAAGAGCTACTCCCTCTGCCTCGGGGCAGGCCGTGACAGATAATGCATTTGTGCATTACCGAGAGGGGATAGCCATCCATCATGTTGGTGTGTGATCGTTCGCAGGCAATGCGATCCCCCTCTGGGTGTCTGTCTGTGGGGTTGGTGGGGATGGGGAGGCCTTGGGTAGTGCAGATGGACACAAGACAGACAGGCAGGCATATGTGTGTGAGGGTTAGGGGGTTTTGTGTGTCAGTGTGTGTCAGTGTGTGTGTGTGCGTGTGTGTGTGTGTGTGTGTGTGTGTAGGCAGACACGCCAGGTCAGAGCATCTGGAGACAAGGGGCTCTCACTCTGTCAAACAGTGCCGGTTATTTATTTGGTTGGGGACGTGGGAATTCGGGAAACATCTACTTTTTGATGAATAACGGTGTGTCCGGCTGGCATGTTCCCCTGCCAGTATGTTATGGTACCATGCAAACATACATGGAATCACGCAAGTACATGTACACATACACACAATCACGCAGTACATACATAATGTCACACGCACAGGCATGCACAAACACTGATCTTATCTGCTCATACTCTTTCTTACAAACATAGAATGCAGCAGATTTCATGAGTCATATTCGTTGGGATAATGTTTTTATTGGACGTCTCTGAGTTTTCGACACCCTCGCCCAGACTCAGCCCAGCAGGGAGCCAGTGTCTGGAGTAGAGTGAAGCGGAGTTTCTTTCCTAGTCTGGCGTACAGTGAGGAATGATCTGTTGTTTCCACTACTATGTGAAAATCACCTTGAATAGCTCAAAGGGCCATTGATGTTTTACACAAATATGCACATATTTAACTCAGCCGCTACAATTTGTGTATTCAAAGAGTAGGAACATCTGGAAAAAATATAACTTTGTAGCAGATTTTTTTTGTGTTAATGTTGCATGCCAGATGGGCAATTTCTGGGCACATATTTCTTCTTCTAAGGTGATACTGATGGTTAATTTGACCCACCGCTGACCTCTGTTCTTATGTTATTTTATTCATAGTAAATCCTGTTGTGTCCCTTTTTGCCTACTGTACAACTATTCATTATAACAGCCATTGTTGTTTCTACAAAATACAGAGCTCAGGATAGCACTGAATATGCACGAGTGCACATACATCCATGTGCGCACATACACGTGCACACACATACAGCCCCCCCCCCCACATACAATCCCCACTCAAACACACACGTGTGAAGTCTGTGTTTCCTCCCCAAGTGTGTTTGCAGGACAGGCCAGGCAGTTGGTGGCGAGCTCCAAGGGTCCCTCCACTGGTGGTCCCTCACATAAATAAGCCTAGGGTGACGCCTTTTTAAACAGTTGAAAAAATAAAGACCGGATATTGATGCATTACGTGGTATTTGGAGAGAGATATTTTGCACGGCGACTCTCAGGTGTTTGTTGTTTTGAGTAGTGTATTTATGGAAAGTGCAGTGCTGCCTCTTTGTGTGCGGTCTATTTATGAGAGGAAGGCCTTTTGTGAGGCTTGCTTATCCTACAGAGAACTGTTTACAGCTAGTCCCACTGTCCCAGTGCTGTTTTGTCTTTGTCCCAAATGGAACCCTATTCCCTACACTCTTAGAAAAAACGGTTCCAAAAAGGTTCTTTGGCTGTACCCATAGGAAAACCCTTTTTGGTTCCAGGTAAAAACCCTTTTTGATTCCAGGTAGAACCCTTTTGGGTTCCATGTAGAACCCTCTGTGGAAAGGGTTCTACATTCAACCTAAAAGGCTTTTCCCTGGAACCAAAAAGGGTTATTCAAAGGGTTATTCTATGGGGACAGCCGAAGAACACTTTTAGGTTCTAGATAGCACTTCTTTTTTTTCCTTCTTTTTTTATACAGTGCACCTTTTTCTTTTACCAGGGCCAATATTTAATAGGGTGCCATTTGGAATGAAGCCTTTGTTGCAGAGGCGCTGCAAAATAAAATCTTGAGAGAGACCGATAACAGCATTGGGCCCTATTTTTTATCAATTCCATTTTGCTGTATGTATAACAAAAATTAAACAAGACTTTTCCTTTGTCTTATCTCTCCGTTACCATCATCCCCAGCTGTTTTTTCATCCTTGCACCATCTTCTAGCTATCTTAAACCCCCTCCTCTCTCAGTGTGTGTGCACTTGTATGTATTTGTGTGTGTGTGTGCAGGGATCTCACCACACTGTGCCTAGAGATTCTTATCTCCTTACTGGGAATTATCATATCTCGCTAAAACAATACCATGCAGGAACATTCCTGGGATTTGCAAAGATAACATTTTACATTCCAAATGTCTTCCATAAATTCCTCATGAACACTTCCATGACATAATTCAGCAGTGATTGAAAGAGGTTCTGATTTGAGTGCACCTGTGTGTGCGTGTGCTTACGTGTGTGAGCGCACGTGTGTGTGTGCATGCTTTCATGTGTGTGTGCGTACCAGAGTGTGTTTTAGTGCACGTGTGTGCATGTAGGAGACAGTGGTTGGAATGATGCTAAGCTGAGTCTTTGAGCAGCTGACTGGGGTTGTAAATCCCTTCTCCCCTGGGTGCTGTTACTCAGAGCAGCACAAAACCATCAGTCAGAGAGAGAGGGGAAAGAGCCGAGAGGGGTGTCATCACAGTCATTACATAAAGTACACTCACACACGCGGGCACACACACGTGGACAAATGTGTGTGTGTTTATGTGTGAGCACGCATGTAGGCACACATACACACACTGTCAAGGCCTGTGAACATACCTCCTACAAGGCATGGGAATGTACCGTCAACAAAACCCCTGCTCACTCAGTGAGTGAAAATGAACAGAACAAACCATCAGTCAACTTTAACCAAACATAAAAGAGTACATAAAGTAAACGTACCCATACCAGACCCTTCATACTGCAAAAACACACTACACATACAGTACATTCCTCACCCAAGCTTCTCACTCTAAAAATTATTAAACAGTTGGAATATGACTAGACTAGCTAAATAATGTAGATTGGGTAAATAATTTGTTGAAGAAGAGTGAATTTAGATGCATATTATTTATGGGCAAACTTTGTAGGCTCAAAAGTTGTTTTTCGTAACAGAATTGTCAATTATTCCGAAACAAATTGAAGTGCTATTGAATTTTATTATCTCTTCAATGGAGTCTGTAATGAAAGAGAAGTAATTTGAGGGAAATTGTGAGAAGGCCATTTGAATTGTTATTCACAAAACAAAAGACAAAAATCTGCCTGCCACATAATAGAAACAAAAGAAAGCTCTTGAGAACAATCGGCTGAATGATGGGCCTCAAGTTGCATTCGGTTGTTTAGGCTGACTCATTTCTATTGAAAGTAAAGGATTTTCATTTTTACATTTTTGATTGCTGGTTTTCAATATGAAATACAGTATGTCACTTTGTCTTTCACCCGGATTCATACTGACTCACTCCCTTTCAAATAATTGGGTAATAATATGGCAACCAGACCTGGACAGAAAATAGTTGTATTTTGTAGTTTATTTAAAAATACCAACATTTCAAATACTCAAGGTAGTCAAATATAGTTTATATAGAGTTTAAACTAAAAGGCAACTATTTTCTTTGATGTTCAAATACAGGTCTCAGAAAAACAAATAATATTTGGAAGTATGTTGAATACCTCTCAGAAAACCAAATAATATTTGAAGGTATTTTAATATATGCAAAAATATTTGATGGCTGCCAAATATTTGATGACGAACCAAAAACTACAACAGTTAGTTGAATTAGTCTAAATAGATTATCATAAGCACATGGTTTGGAGGGCTCTTAGATATGAATCATAATATATCCTACAGCCTAGAATTAAATACATGAAGGGCATGGAATCACCTCAACATAAGAGTAAACCACTTTTGCAGCATCAAAATTACTATCAAATATATTTTCTTAATGAGTAAGATAAGGTAATACGGTAACACTTGACATGAAGTTATTTTTTTTATTTAACCTTTATTTAACCAGGTAAGCCAGTTGAGAACAAGTTCTCATTTACAACTGCGACCTGGCCAAGATAAAGCAAAGCGGTGCGATAAAAACAACAACACAGAGTTACATATGGGGTAAACAAAACATAAAGTCAAAAATACAACAGAAAATATATATACAGTGTGTGCGAATGTAGTAAATTATGGAGGTAAGGCAATAAATAGGACATAGTGCAAAATAGTTACAATTTCGTATTAACACTGGAATGATAGATGTGCAAATAGAGATACTGGGATGCAAATTAGAAAAATAAATAACAATATGGGGATGAGGTAGTTGGATGGGCTAATTACAGATGGGCTGTGTACAGGTGCAGTGATAGGTAAGCTGCTCTGACAACTGACGCCTAAAGTCAGTGAGGGAGATAAGAGTCTCCAGCGTCAGAGATTTTTTGCAGTTCATTCCAGTCATTGGCAGCAGAGAACTGGAAGGAATGGCGGCCAAAGGAGGTGTTGGCTTTGGGGATGACCAGTGAGATATACCTGCTGGAGCGCAGACTACGGGTGGGTGTTGCTATGGAGACCAGTGAGCTAAGATAAGACGGGGATTTGCCTAGCAGTGATTTATAGATGACCTGGAGCCAGTGGGTTTGGCGACGAATATGTAGTGAGGGCCAGCCAACAAGAGCGTACAGGTCACAGTGGTGGGTAGTATATGGGGCTTTGGTGACAAAACGGATGGCACTGAGACTACATCCAATTTGCTGAGTAGAGTGTTGGAGGCTATTTTGTAAATGACATCGCCGAAGTCAAGGATCTGTAGGATAGTCTGTTTTACGAGGGCATGTTTGGCAGCATGAGTGAAGGAGGCTTTGTTGCGAAATAGGAAGCCGATTCTAGATCTAACTTTTGATTGGAGATGCTTAATGTAAGTCTGGAAGGAGAGTTTACAGTCTAACCAGACATCTAGGTATTTGTAGTTGTCCACATACTCTAGGTCAGACCCACCGAGAGTAGTGATTCTAGTCGGGTGGGCGGGTGCAAGCAGCGTTTGGTTGAAGAGCATGCATTTAGTTTTACTTGTGTTTAAGAGCAGTTGGAGGCTACGGAAGGAGTGTTGTATGGCGTTGAAGCTCGTTTGGAGGTTTGTTAACACAGTGTCCAATGAAGGGCCAGATGTATACAAAATGGTGTCGTCCGCATAGAGGTGGATCCGAGCGTCACCAGCAGCAAGAGCAACATCATTGATATACACAGAGAATAGAGTCGGCCCGAGAATTGAACGCTGTGGCACCCCCAGAGATTGCCAGAGGTCCAGACAACAGGCCCTCCGATTTGACACATTGAACTCTATCTGAGAAGTAGTTGGTGAACCAGGCGAGGCAGTCATTTGAGAAACCAAGGCTATTTAGTCTGCCAATAAGAATGCGGTGGTTGACAGAGTCGAAAGCCTTGGCCAGGTCGATGAAGGCGGTTGCGCAGTACTGTCTTTTATCGATCGCGGTTATAATATTGCTTAGGACCTTGAGCGTGGCTGAGGTGCACCCATGACCTGCTCGGAAACCGGATTGCATAGCGGAGAAGGTATGGTGGGATTCGAAATGGTCGGTGATCTGTTTGTTAACTTGGCTTTCAAAAACTTTCGAAAGGCAGGGCAGGATGGATATAGGTCTGTAACAATTTGGATCTAGAGTGTCACCCACTTTGAAGAGGGGGATGACCGCGACAGCTTTCCAATCTCTGGGGATCTCAGACGATACGAAAGAGAGGTTGAACAGGCTAGTAATAGGGGTTAGTGCTACAGGATGCAAATTTCTGTTTAAAAAAGCTAGCCTTTGCTTTCCTAACTGATTGTGTATATTGGTTCCTGACTTCCCTGAAAAGTTGCATATCGCAGGGGCTGTTCGATGCTAATGCAGTACGCCACAGGATGTTTTTGTGCTGGTCAAGGGCAGTCAAGTCTGAGGAGAACCAGGGGCGTACACATGTGTAGTAACTTTGTGATTATTACAATAGCAACATTGTTGTTACATAGGACTTTGGAAATTGCTTTATAATTGCATAATAAAGGAGTTATTATGTAAATGGTAAGGAACAGTCACTATTCCTCTTGTGTACAGTAGTTACAAAAACTCTCAGCTCATTATGTATGCAATTAAATGTAACTAGAAAAGTATTATGTAACAACATGCTAATAAAACGTGCTCCAAAAGTAATTACAATTTTATTACACAGGCACAAGAACAGTTTAATGTTAAGTGTTACTGAGAATGCTAACAGTAACAAAATATGGCTATTAAGTGTCGAAAGGAAACTAGATATCCCAAAACTTCATTTTTGAATCAACTACAGCCAAGGTAGGTGGAAAATCATGTTAGTTTGTATTCTGGGTAAATTATCCCTTTTAAGATAGTATAGTGTGTGTTTGAAAATGGCTTTGAATTACTCTGCAGTATTTCAGCTATAATACAATGAATTGCAGCTTTCAACCTTTTCAGTGGCATGTTGAAAGAGTCATACAGTATTTGAGCATCAAAACTTATTTATACTTATCTGTACAAAATATAATTGGTTAATTGGGTTGACTTGATAATGTACTCCTGGGACAATGGACATTCAGGTGAATGGACATTTACAGATTTTTTTCCCATATAAATGTATTGTGAATGTGCTAGAGCAGGGTTCTTCAATTCCGGTCCTGGAGGGCTGAAACACTTCTGTTTTTTATTTCTACCTGGTAGTTAATTGCACTCACCTGGTGTCCCAGGTCTGAATTAGCCCCTGATTAGAAGGAGAGGATGAAAAACAGAGGTGTCTCGGCCCTCCAGGACCGGAATTGAAGAACCCTGTGCTAGAGTGATGAAACCACTCTCCTGCTGCGCTACGATGTAATGGTGCTTTCAAGACAACTGGAAACTCTGGGAAACAAACGTGGGCAAATCATGACGTCTGTGATCTCCAGGTCAGAAATTCTGAGCTCTAGAAAGATGCCAGTGTTTCCGACTTGGAATTCCGAGTTGGATGACCCTTCAAAACGATTTATCCCTATTGGAACTAGTATTGAACGTGGCATAAGGATTGCAGGCATGTGCTTTATCAGTTGCTGTAAGGTAGGGTTCAGCAAGGAGTTGATGGACAGCCGTAAGAGCGAATGAAATGGTAGGGGAAATCCCAGCTTCAAGTGGTGTCAAATTTCACATCCTACGTCACACAGGCGGAAGAGAACCAGGGCACCGCTCGATGTAAGCCATTTCGATCTACGGTGTCCACAGATCGATGTACAAGCAAAAATGTTGGTCGGAACCGGTGCCAGAACCACGCAGGTCCCCTAAACAGGGGACTTTAGATCTTTATGAAAAACATTTGACTTCAAAGGTCGACCAATAACTTACCATTTGAATGGTAATCACAAACAGAGCAATACATTGATAATTGAAGGTTTCCTCTTGGAGTGCTGTCTTCAGCTTTAAGGGCGCATCATTCAATCAGCTCACAGGGAATATGTATACTGAGTGAATTTCCTGTATGATGACCTTCCATGACAGGGGAGCGAGAACCAGGCTGCGTCACAAATGGCAACCTATTCCCTATATAGTGGTGCACTTACACTACTACAAAGTTGTGCACTATGTAGGGAATAGGGTTACATTTGGGGCACAGATCCCCATTGAGTCTGGCCTAGTTTGAGCTCACAAACAGATACTGTATGTTCTTGTTCTAATATTTCCTCCATTTATTTGCTTTCAGAAGCCATATCCTGTAGTGGCGGAGATGAGAATGAATCGCCAGGAAAGAGTGACAGCCTGTCTTTCTGTAAATGTTTAGAGAGGTGGCTGTGGATGTCACTGCGTTGGGGCGATAGCGGTCATAGAAATATCATTACTAGAAGGGAAGTAATTAGGTTAGTCCATGGAAATACTCCTATGGGTACACTCAATGTGGCCGCTGGTCCACCTATTACAGAACATTGACTTGAATGGGATAGTCTATTCTAGAATCTAATTCCATTTCTATGGCCGCAGCAGCCCGGATCCCCTGTACACCCCTCCTCTGACCCAGATATAGGCTTTGAACCATTGGCAAATGGGACAGGACAGGCAGGGATGTGACTGGGCTGACTTCCCAGGGTGCCTTGTGGGACAGGGGGGTGGCTCAGTGGCAGGGAGAAGGAGTGTGGGGGGAGTGTGGGGGGAGGGAGGGAGTGATGTGAGGGGTCTGGATGCTGTTGAAAGGCATACTGGGTCAGTCTCTTAGTGCTTCTCTGGGATCCGCTCCTGTTCATCACTAATGGGGAGAATGGACTGTCACTCCGTCTCGTTCTGATCCAACTCTCTCAGACTGTCAATAGGTCTATCTCTCATCTGTTGATTCAGTCACAGAGAAAATCCACTCAATCCAACTAAACTACAGTCAACAAACACACCAACAACCAACAAAATATACAGCAACATCCAATCACACCACACTCTCCTCTCTACATATAATCAAGATACAAATAAACGATTGGACCTAGGCCTCACACAGACACAGTGATTACAGAATGAGTAATGACCTGTGCGTCCACTACTGGCCCTGCCTTCATCTCCATTGCATAACAGTAGAGATTAATTAGCTGTGTGTTGGATACATTTCCTGTTGCGACCCTCAAACGGGGCCTCTCTCAATCTGGTCCTATCAATTTACAGATGCTTTGAAGGCTGGTCTGGCCTGGTGCAACGTTAGAAGCGAGACGTCTCTCTGATGTCAGGAAAGGAAAAGGCCCCTGTGGAGTATTCCATTTCCAACAGATAGAGAAAAGGGAAAAACATAATTTGGCAAAAACATTTTATTTTTTTAGTGTTAAGAACAGAGAGCACCCCAACCCAAACCAACCCCCCCCCCCCCCCCCCCCCCCCTGGGATCAATCAAACTTGCTCGCTAGGTAACAGATGGTGGTGCGCTCCTCTGTTGGTTCGGGTATTGTGTTTAGGGACCATAATTGGGCCGTTATGTTGCACCGCAGAGCGTGCTAACAGCCACGCACCCACTTTGACTGGGTAACTACATGTCAAGGCTCTGAATCACTGGTTGTGGAGCAGTGGATGTTACACCTTCAGTAAAGAGCCCACTCAAAGCGGAGCAATGGTACCTAGGAGGTAGCTAACAGTGAATGCTGTCAATCCATTGTGAAGGATATGAAAAGTTATGAGACATTTACCTACATTTACCTACATTTACAAAAACAAAAAACAATTGTAAAGTGGTTATCCCACTGGCTATAGGGTGAATGCACCAATTTGTAAGTCGCTCTGGATAAGAGCGTCTGCTAAATGACGTAAATGTAAAATGTAAATGTACCTAGGAGGTAGCTAACAGTGAATGCTGTCAATCCATTGTGAAGGATATGAAAAGTTATGAGACATTTACCTTTTTGGTCTGTTGTAATAATTTCCCCCTTCAAGGGATATTTTAGCAAATTATGTAATTTTTGAACTTTCCCTTTAAATTCAATACAAGGTCACTTCATATTATGACTGTATCCATTTTCTCCCTCTTACCAATACCAGCCAATGAAATCCTTGCAGTCACGGATATGTTGCACGCCATACCTTCTGGTTGTGTTAGCGTTTAGGTATGAGGGCTGACATGGCTAAACAAAACCATGTGTAGGAGATGGGGAGCCATGTAAATGGAGGAAGCAGAGTAATCATGTGTGTGTGTACGTCTGTGTGTTATTGTGTGTGTGTGTGTGTAAGATGCTGGGCACTTCAAAGCTTTGATGTTGGAGCTCCTAAATAAGGGCGACTAGAGGTCCGGGCTAATGGGAGGCCATGGAGAGATGAGAGGAAAACTGTGGCTGGCTGACACTGTGTGTATGTGTGTCTGTGTTCATGTTTGTGTTTGAAAGCCTGTGTGTGTGACCTATACAGAGAGTTTGTCAATACAAACGGTGTACAGTGTGTGAATAGAAATGTGCCTGTGAGGGTGTTTGTTACAGTGTACGAGTGTGTACATGGCTATGGACCATACAATGTACTGTGTGTGTGTGTGTGTATAAGCTGAGGTTACCTCAGTATCCTCATACTAACAACCCATCTTAAACTCACACAAACCAAGACAAACGAGCACATCCAGGGATGACCACCTACACGCTCTGTATGGTATAAATCCTTTATTAAATAATCATAATAACAATATTAATAACAACCATAAAAAGAACATTTCTGTACAAAGTCCCCAAGCAACAATTAGGTCTAACCAGTGTCAGGGTGGTCCTTGTGAGGTTTAGCCCCTCTCTTGCCCAGAGGGGTGAGTTTGACCCATTCTTGCCCAGGGAGGTGCGTTTCAGCCCCTCCTGCCCAGACAGATTAGGCTACTGTTCTGTATCTGTAATCTGATATGGGCTCCAAAGGCAAGCTGGATCACAGAAGCTCCAAGGCACTTGGAAGAGAGTCAGTGGGGTCCAGTGATGAGAGCCTCTGGGATAGGAGAGGGAAGGTGGGTTGGTGGGGTGTAGGGGATAGACTCTACCTCACGGCCCAGCGACCCCCCCAACAACCGGGGCCTCTCGGTCAGCACTAGCCTGGGTCCACTCCAGTGCATCCAGACGCACACAGCCCTATACATGCCCAGCATTTCATCAGAATGACCGGGATACTCCGTCTTCGGTGTGTTGATGTGTGTGTGTGTGCTAGCATGTGCACGCTGTGTATGCATGAGTGTGTGTGACAGTGTGTGTGAAAGTGAGAAGTCTGAGGTACAGCGGAAAGATTTACTGTTCTCTTTCCCTCTCCTCCTTCACAAGGCTAGAGAGTCCAGAGGGAGCCGATGTGTGTGTTTAAATCCTCCTGATTTACCTCTCCCCATAAACCTGTGTCCCGTTAAAACTCCAGCCTCACCGTGACAACACAAAATGGAGTCAGAGTGTGAAAACAAGAGCAACAAACATCAAACGAGGAGAGCACGAGTGAAGAACCATGACAACAAGACCACATTGGTCCACTCTGAGGAAATGGTGTCCTTCCATTGGTATTTCCTCTACTAATCGCTGACTTAAAGCTCAGATGTGTGTCCACTGTCCAGTCAATGGTCTAGAATAGATATATTTAAAAAAATATATGTATCCCACTGTGCGTTTTATCGTTCATTTGTTCCTCATCCAACACACAGAGAACATTGTCCCCGGAGAGAGGTTGATTTAGGATATAGGTTCTTTATTATAATTGTATTTATTTTTTGTTCTCATTTGTAGATGGCTATTCAGTATCTGCCTGGATTTCCCAGCAATCCATGGGTTGCACTGACCAAAACCATCTTCACCTTAACCTTTTGCTTCACCTAACCACAGTTTACTGTAAACACGTCCTTCGACCTTCTCTTCGATACAACCCACCGGCAACAACAGCCTGAAACTAAATCTAACAATAAACTCCTTTGCTTTCTATCTTCAACAGAACACGTTTAGAACAGAACATGACTAGAACCCCCCATTCCCTCCTTCCCCCATTCCCTCCTTCTATCTTTATCAGCATTCACAGGCTGGCGACGGGCCAAAACGAGAAAGAAAACAGATAAGGTCGGAACAAATAACAAAAAGACATACACCAAAGACAGTGCTTAGTCTAAAAATACCACAGACCTGTCAGAAAACAGGGTGGAGAACTGAGGCTGATGTGTTACAGAGACGCAAGAGTCTAACTGAACAAAAACGCTTC